>NC_133973.1:88814171-88954171 GCF_047716275.1 Strix uralensis
TGTTATTTAGGACCTTTTCTAGTAAAATTCTGTGTATCTCCCAAGGATAGATATTCCACAGTCTCTCTAGGCAACACAAGCCAGTGTTTGATCCCTGTTATAGGACACCTCCCCCTTCTTTTTTTAATACTGAGAATTTTCCATGCTCCCACCTGTGTCTCTCCTTCTTCTGCTGTGAGATTCTGAGAAAGTTTAACTGTCTCTTCTTCACACACTTCCATTAGGTGTTTGAAGTCAATAGTAAGACCACCCTCTTATCTTTCTCTTCTTAAGGCTGAACAAACCAAGTTTCTTCATCTTCTTGTACAGTGTGTGCTCCAGCTCCTGATCTTGGTGGCCTCCTGCTGTACTCTCTCCAGTATGCCAATGTCTTTCTTAGGATGGAGACCCCAAAGGCAGACTCATCACTCCAGGCGCAATCTCATAAGTGCTAGAAGGGAATAATGACATCCTTTGACTTACTAGATGTATTCTTGCAAATTCTGCCCATGGTGTAGTTGGCCTTTTTTACTGCAACAGCACATTCTTGACACATTCACTTTGTTGTTGAGCCTGAGTCTTTTTCAGAAAAGCAGCTATCCAGTCAGTTCCCAGCCTGCACTATCACACGGGGTTCTTCCTTCCATGATGCAGGACTTTGCATTTACATTTGGTGAACTGCAGGACCTTTCTATTGGTCCATTTCTCCAGCTTGTTCAGGTGACCCTGGGTAGAAGCCCTGTACTCCACTGTATCAGCAGCTCCACACAGTTTGGTGTTTTCAGCAAGTTCATTGAGGGTGCATGCTGTCTCTTCATTGAAGCTGTTAACAAAGCTGCAACAGTAGTGAACTTGCTGTTGAACCCTGAGAGACACCACTAGTAGTTGGACATCAGTTGGACTTTCCACTGCTGGTCCTCTGAATTCAGTTTGCCACCCGCTCTATTATCCACTTATGTGCTGTATCCAGCCCATACTGTCTTGGATGACAGAGCCAAAAAGTGGACTGTTTTTGCAAGCAGGCAGCTTGTTGATGCACAGGATACTATGATATCCACAAGCAAAAATAATTAGTCTCAAAGTACAGTATCTTGTCCCTCTAAGTCTTATAACAATCTAATTAGTCACAGCAGTTTCAATACACCTTTACACTGAATTATGCAGTTTAAAATGAAGACAGTATATTTTGCAAAGGATGGATAAGTACCCTGGAAGACAGCTGAAGAAAGGTTTTTCAGCTACCTGTCTTTTGAATGGCAGTCAACAGAAAGAACTGTATACATAAAGGACTGTCAATTAAATCACGTGACAGTATTGCAGACCAGTAAGTATAAAATCACTGTCTTGTGTGGATCTGTTTAATAAGAGGGGTTTATATTTCACTCTGAAGCACTAATAAGGCTTCAAATCTTTTCTTTTTGATTAAATAATTGTGTAATTTAATACCACTGATACTGGAACCTTTGTAAAAAAATCCTGTTTTCTTCATAAAGGAATAATTGTATTAAATATCAATATTTTGAAATAAAGAGGAATGTTAAGTTTAATTCCTTAATTTGGAGTGCTACATGAAAATCACTTCTGTATAGTGAGTGCTGGGTTTTTCCCACTCCACTTTTTGTATCTCCAGTTCTCTCTTTTCCCCTGTACTTTCCTTCATTGCCAAATGTTCAAGGTGGCTTGTCAGATTCACAGTACCTGTCTCCTACTTTTCTAATTTTTAGAAATGTTGATATTGCCTGAACTGTAGATCATTATTTATGTTGTTCATTTTCAGACACCACTACCTTGTTACATCATTTTGCCATGAGCTCCAAAGTTATGATACTAATGAGAAGTGAATTAATATTTGTACTGATTTTAGCTGGGATAGAGTTAATTTTCTTCAGAGTAGTTAGTATTGGGCTATGTTTTGGATTTGTGCTGGAAACAGTGTTGATAACACAGGGATGTTTTAGCTATTGCTGAGCAGTGCTTAGACAGCGTCAAGGCCTTTTCTGCCTCTCACCCCACCTCACCAGCAAGTAGGCTGGGGGTGCACAGAAGTTAGGAGGGGACACAGCCGGGACAGCTGACCCCGACTGACCAAAGGGATATTCCATAGCATATGATGTCATGCTCAGAATATAAAGCTGGAGGAAGAAGGAGGAAGAGGGGATGTTCTGTATGATGGTGTGGGAAGTGGTGAATGAATTCCTTATTTTTGCTTTGCTTGTGTACATAACTTTTGCTTTTGCTATTAAACCGTCTTTATCTCAACCCATGAGTTTTCTCACTTTTACCCTTCTGTTTCTCTCCCCCATCTCACTGTGGGGGGCGTGAGTGAGTGGCTGTGTGGGGCTTAGTTGCCAGCTGGGATTAAACAACAACATTATAAACACCTGTTTCCCAAGACAGATATCAGTATATTATAATATTCCTGCACAAAACCTGCAATGGAGATGAAGGTGCTTCTAAATATCTCCAAACTAACAAGGTACTAGCAGAATTGACATCAACCTTCTGAATATGGGCTTAAACAGAGAAGCTGTTAAGCCCACATTTATCTGATTACATTCTGAATGAATAAGGTGGAATAGACTTTGATCCCAGTGGTTAGTTTTATTCATATAAACTTAACAAAGTGCACTCTGACCTGCTGAACTTCATCACGATTCCAACCACTTTCAAGCTGTGAACGTGAATTAAAGAGAGGTAATAGTAAAATTCAGACTTATTTTTAAGAGATCTGGGCTCCAGACATTCTTCCACTGTTAAACAAATTTAAAAAAAAAATAAAGTACAGAAATGACATCTTCCCATTGTTAATATCATTATGGTATCTCATGCCTTCTTTTCAGCCCTGTATCAACAGTTTTATCAAAAAATACCATACGTATTTAGCATTCTTGTCTTCTGTTTGAGATAGATATTGTCTGTGTCATGAGTGCTACTTCACTCTGATCTTCACACTGATAGACAACCAAAGGTAACATTGTACTGTATTAATCAAGAAAATGGACAGAGCTTTCTACAGCCTACCAATCACTTGATAAAGGAAAACAAAAACAACAACAAAAAAAAAAAAAAAAAGAGAGAAGATTAAATTACAGGCTGCTCAAACATTTTATACTTGTAATGAATAAATCTCAGCTTTTACTAAAGTCTGTTGTTCATTCTATGGCACTTGATTAGCAGGGGTTTCTTGTTTGTTTTTTAAGGAATGCTCTGTTTAGCTTTAATGACAAGGGAATACATAAAAAAATGAAGTAAAGCAGTCGATGCTTTGGAGAAGTTCTCAGTAAAATATATTCATTTCTCAAAGAGTTAAAACAGATGACTCTCCTACAGCCAAGACAGATAGAGAATGCTGTGACTTATGTGAATTTCCTTGGCAAAAGGATAAAATTATCTGCCTGTAAAGGAGATGTAGTTTAAACTGGTGATGTCAGAAGCTAACTGGACACCAGTGAAGCATGACCACAAAGAACAATCCATGCATATTTGTATTTACCCCAGAGTAAAAAGCAATTGCAGTTTGATCAACTGATTTCAGTACTCACCTGGGAAATCTGAAATTGCCACCTGTTGCTTTCTTTCTATGCCAGTGTGACACACTTCAACTGATTTCAGCAGAATATAAAACATCAGTGTACCCTGGGGGGGACGTTTACTGAGTTGCACTCATTTCTGTTAAGCAACCTACCTGAAATGTGGTATCTACATTTGAGTCATGGCAGCTGCGTTTCTTAAAGCAGGCATCCAACAGCAAATGCAGCTACTCAGGAGCTCTGTAGTGGTTCCTAATATTGAAAAAGTACTAGAAAGTAATTGTCCTGTCAATATCTGTAATTGCATTCATATATATATGTGTGTGTGTGTGTGTGTGTGTGTGTATGTGTGCACCTCTGACCCTACTCACCTGCTACAAAAACATGCTTTGCCATGATAGACCTTTCTGAGTTGATTCTTTTCTTTCTTGTACTCATATCAACCTCTGCATTTATAACTAAATTCCACAATTAATTTATCTTTCATCTGGTATTTTATCCTTATTTCTAAAATTTTTATATCTTATATAATATTATTTAATAAGTCTTATGCTGTGAAAATACTTTTATTTGTCAAGACATTTTAGGATTATTACAATTTTTTTGCACATTTGCACTACTGAGTGAGAAGCAGAAGAACAGTAGAATTTTCTTTCATGGAGAAAGGGCTGTTAAGTTAAATAATAAAACATAACGGGACTGACTACTACAAAAATACATAGATTGCACAAACAGAGACAAATCAAGAGGTATAGCATGGAGTTCATAGTTTATATAAATGAAGCATTTTAAAAAGTCTGCAAAATTACACAAACCTAAATATGCATTTCTAAATAAATTATTTCATTATATAGTGAAATGGAAACTAATTCCACATCATTATTCCATTTTTTACTTTTTATTTTGAGTACGTATATACAGTTCCTGTTACTGAGTGCATGTTAGGAAAATATTTGCATTGTTAAATTTCCAAAGTGAACAAAGAGAACATCCTTTGTACATTGTGACTTTTTGAAAAAGAAAAGGAGACTAGAGAATAGAGCTGTCCAAAATGGATCCTGCAGTACAATGCAGCATTTACTCCATTCTGCTGCCACTTCAGCTTAAAACACAGACACACAGCAGTAAAATCTTGGAGTGAAGACAAGTGAGCTGAGACAGTTGTCTTTCAACTACACTCTATTAGCTGTATACTTCCCTTTGTAAATAATAGAATGACGTTTTAAACGTTTACAGAGCCAAACATTAAAATTACATCTACAGAGTCAAGGTGACAGATGGACTGGGTGGTTGTATAGAAAAGTTAAGAATAAACCATTTGCACCCCAATCTCAGTTTAAAATAAAAACAAAATAAAAAATACAATGGCAAAAATTTAAGCCGATTATATATATAGTTATTTATAAGCTTCATCCTGGACCTGAGGCAATCAAGTATATCTAACCACTGTAATCTAGTGGTGAATAAAGATTGATTGTGGCAAAGCAAGGTCTTTGTCAGCTTGTACTTTGTGGAATTCGCTGTATGTATGATTAATGTGCAAAAGGTCTGAGTCTAGCTTTCAGGCTTCTTGCTAGCTCTTACTGCCATCTACTGATTAAAATTATCTTTTTCCTTTTCTTTTTGTTGCTGTTGTGTGTTTTTCCACAGGGGATGCACCTGCCGGATAGCTTCATTCTACCGGTTTTATAACCACAGTCCTGTATCATGAGAATATTCTTCTAACCTTCTCTAGAGATTTAACACTCAGCAGTAATGATCAAGGTCAGGTTAGGAGCAAAGAGCCCTGTTACAAATTAGCTGCCATACTCCTAAAGTCAGGAATAGATAGGAACATTCTTCCTGAGATGGAGAAAGCTGTGTCCCATGAGTTTGCACAGAATAGGTAAAGTTCTTCTGAAATATCAGTCAGGTTAAATGGAATAGTATTAAAATCTACATTTAAAATTTAAAATTAATCTGTGCACTGGGCAAATTAGCACCATTCTAGTAATGCAATCTCCCTATATGGGGAATAGATACTTAAATCACAGCTCTATGTACTATGATTAGAAATAACATACATTTCAATCAAAGGAATATTTTTAATATACTAAACTGTTGAATTAAAACCCTGACCTGCATGATTAATTCACAAACGAGAAATATGGTTAGAGATTTTCGAAATCTGTGGACATCATTTCAGAGGCTGAACAATACAGTGAGACAGAATATAAGATCAAAAAATAAAGCAGCTTCAGCAGCTATTTCTGAAGACTTGATAGGGTGTTATGGGAGATCATCGCAATGTACCATACTAGCAGCCGTGCAGAACGTCATTGGGCAGTCTCCACAAAATGCCGAAAGCTGCTCCACAAGCCACAGTTTCAAAAGTCCTTGTCTATAAATTGCAGTAAAGAAAATCCTAAAGGCTCTCTCTTCTTCAAGGGGTATCAGCCTCTTTAGCTTTTTACACGATTCACCTGCCCCACATGCAAGAGAACTCGGCACTTTAAACCTGACAGGGTCTTTTCAAATAGTTAAGTCCTTCAAAAGATTTCTGAGAATACCTAATGAGCTTTTCATCAACTTTACAAACTAAAACCTTCTATCTGTTCATGCTGGTTTCAAGGGATTGGCATAATTTGAATGTTTACATACAGTAGCACTTCAAGTGATATGGACATGCCAAGTAGACAAAACTGACTGTGCTTTAACACAAAATGAGGGTGATTTTATTTTTTCAGTGCCTCTTTAGGAGAGGGGAAAAACTCCCAAAGTAAACAAACAAAAACCCCAACCTCTGATATTTCCTGAAGTTAAACATCTAATTAAAAATGTAGAACAGTGCAATAATCACTCAGGTTTTGTGAGTGATCAGCTATGCCCACTATGGGTCTTTCTTTCTTTTTGCCTAGTATTCCTCATGTCAAGGTAACTTAAACTGTTTCCTGATCTTTTAGAACACAATATACATAATTTCTGTGTAATCATTGGCCTTGAAATTGCAAGGGAAAAAAAAGGCAAGCCAGAGATCAGAAATGGTGTGATATAATTGGTGTGGGTTTTTTTTTTTTTTAATTACACATGTAGCATTTGACCAACAATAACTCATCCACTGCAAAACATTCCTTCTTTGTTTCACAACAGTTATCATCAAGTTCTCATGTTGTTCTTAACTCTGTTAATCCTACTGCAGCACCTATACTTTGATGAACGGAAGTGAGAATGAAAAAATTGTGCTGTAGTATCAAATACAGGATTAATAATACCAAACTGCAGATGGCCACAACAGTCTTCTACATGTAAGAAAATCTCCACAGTAGTTAAAGAGAAAGAAGAATTTCTAGTTCCTAACTCATTTGATTTAAAAATAGACCAGTGTGAGGTCTGCTTGCCAGATGACCACTTCATTCATTCTCCACTTTCTTTTGATTTTGATTTCCAGTTTGGTTCCAGTCTTTAAGAAAAACAGAAATGAATGCTGAAAAACATTGGGCATGATGGTAGTGACATGACTGAGTTAATAGACATCATTACTTGGCTTCAACCTCATTACTGCTCCTTTGCTTCCTAAGTATGCCTCAATCTCAGCAACAACCCAGCAACTCTTTAAATGTCAGCTTCAGCCATGTGAATAGTTCATATGAAATCAGCAAGACTGTTCACTAGTGTAGAAATAAATTAATGTTTAAGTGTTTTTTTAGAAAGGGGCCTGGAATGATATCATATATTTTCTCTTTCCTAATGTACACCTAGGATTCCCAGATAATCCGGTAACAAAAAACATCTTCTCCTTCCTGTGGCTTCTCACTCATCCTCTGCAGTAAGTAACATAATTCTTATCATTCATTATTTGACAAATAGTGGTAGTCACTGCTGTGTCTGTTCTTGGAATACATCCCAAAATCATCCTGTCCTGGCATGTAACTACATCACATTTAGAAAAACTTTACATTCAAAGTAGCATTGAGGAACCTTTTTAAATTGTCTGGTTAAAGCTGAATGTCTAGCTTATTTACTAAAGCCCCTAGAGGAAAATGTTAAGTTTTATCGTATGCTCCCATGAGCCTCGAAAATGCATAGAGCAAATAATTAATTTAAAATGTGGCAGGACTGCTGATTTTCTCTTCCTGAGTTACAAAACCTTAAATTATTTATAATGGAAATACCGACACCATCTCAAATACAGTGGCATGAGCATGCTGCTATAAAAATTATGATCCTGTTAACTTGTTAAACTCAATACATTTGTCTAGGTTTTAAACTAGTTATGTTTTTTACCACACAGGTAACAATATTAATGTGGTGTTATTATTCTTACAGGTTATAGTCAAGTTATTTGCACTCTGTATGCACAAGTAATAAGACGAAAGATTTCAAATCAGATGCATGTTTCTGACAGACCAAAGCAAAATACATTTTGCACTTCAACTGCATCAGAACTGGAAATTCCTAGAAAAATATTTCTTTTGGTACTATTGGTGGTGGTTTTATTCACCACCTTATTTATACATGCTGAAAACTAAAAGTGGGACACAAAGGGAAGAGGAAAAAATGGGTAGAAGTGTCTCAAAAGTGTCTAAATGTGGATAAAACCTTCTGAGGGACAATTATCCAGACCATCTACACTATATAAAGTCTCTTTGAGTTTAAAGTTTTCACAATTGCCAAGAACATATTTAAATTTATTTACAATGCTAGTTGTCTTTGCAGGAAAATTTATATGTTCAAGGGAAAACTGGAGCTTTTATAATATATTACTATATAGCTGCATATTTCTAAAAGGGTGCAGGGTTTCTGGGTTTGGTTAGCCTTTTTCTTTCTGTTTTTTAATGTTAATAGATATAACATGGCTAAATGCTTGGGAGGCAAGAATGTGTCAGGAATTCTTGGAATACTGATGTAGGTTAGCCTTAGCTAAGAGCCAAATGCCCACCCAGCTGCTTGCTCACACACTCCCTCAGCAGGACAGAAGGAGAAAACAGGACAAACAAGAAGGAAAAGCTCATGGCTTAAGATAAAGACAGAGAGATTGCTTACTACTTACCGTTGCAGGCAAAATAGACTCGATTTGGGGAAAATTAATTAAATTTATTGCCAATTAAAACAAAAATGATTTACTAATATGGGTAGTGGAAAACAAAAAAGACAAAATTAAAACACCTTTCCTCCTCTCTTTCCTAACCTCAACTTCATTATTTCACTCCTGATTCCTCTATCCTCAGCCTGAGCATTGCAGGGGAGATAGGGAGAGGGGGCTGGGGTCAGTCCATAACAGCTCCTCCCTGTTGCTCCTTCCTCCTCACACTTTTCCCCTGCTTCAGTGTGGGTTCTCCATGAGCTGCAGTCCTTCAGGGAGAAAATACCTGCTCCATCATGGGTTCTCACACAGGCTGTAGATCCTGTCAGCAAAAATCTGCTCTAACATCAGCTCTCCATGGTCTGCAGTGAGTATCTCCTGTGTCACGAGGCACCTCCTCTTTCTTCCCCTCTGACCTTGATGTTCCCTCTGCCACCTCTGGAGAATAAAGCCTTCCCATGTACACCCAATACAAATAGTAAATAACTATTTAGTTATTTAGATTAGTAAAGATGGCTCCTAACTGTTGTTTCGATAACTTTTTGTTTTGATGATCCAACAGATAAGCTCCGCTGAATATTGTGAGGGTGATTAAATAAGTTCTTGTTCCTGGCTGTGAGCCCTACACAGTTTCCTCAAGTTACTATTTCTGATGGAGGGATAATAAAAAAATTATGTGAGCCTGCACATCAGTCCCATCAGATCATGCTCCAGTTTTGTAGTTGTAGCTGATGGAGATAATTCTACAGAACATCCTTTGAAGTGAAAGACATGATGGAGGGATTATACCTCCCATTGTGTTATCCCTGCTGTGTGGATAGTAGCACTAAGACTTGGTCATTTTTTTTTTTAGGTCATTTTACAGTGACTGTCTTGCAACAATTATTTTAAAAGCTAATGGACATCTAAATATTCCATACAAAGAAAATATTGTCTCAATAATTCTCTGTAGCTTTCCAGAAGTCTCACTATGAAAATTTACCATAACACTCTGAAATAGTTGTCTTATTAGTACCTTCTCAATACCTAAATATTATTATAATCTATGTGATATAGCTAGTAGAGTTTGAATTTATTACTTAGATAAAAAGCACCATTACAGTCTAATAGCATATCTTGCAGGTCAAAATAAGGTTTGAGTATACACTAGGAAAATCTGTAGTCTGGACAAATTTGCAGAAACGTCCTAAGCCAACTTGATCTCTCTTTGAAGAACTGGTCTCTATGTGGACTGTGAAGGGAGACTGTGATCACAGTAATAAGGATAATGAATATGTAAAGCTGGGTGGGATGTGTCTGTGACTACATGACTTTTCTCAAATCTCTCAGAAAGTCTGTGGCTGAACTTGGATTTATCTAATGTAACTATAATTAAGTCATATTCTTATAGAGTATGAAAGTATTGTTGACAGCTGAGCATCACTGGAAACTGAGCTTGGTTTTTGCGTCAGTAGGTAAGTATTGCCTCCCCCTTCTATATAGAAGAAAAATGAGAGCTATAAGAATAAGGAGTTAAATCAAAGCTCTATGAAGTATCCACAGAAATAAATTTCCCTGTTTTGTGCTAGTTTTGTGTCATGCAATCAATGAAGAAAAATAAAACAATGGAAAAAAAAAAGATAAGGAAAATCTAAAAAGTTAGACCCTTTCATTTTCTGAAATGTTTGGGTTTAAAGCTGAAAATGTTAGACAAAGCTATAGTAAGACCATCTGCTCAGTGGTTGGAAGAAGGTTGGAGTGGGATAGTAGACTATTCCCTGGTGGGGAATAAAATAATGAAAGATATTAAATATCAAAGCCAGGACTAGACAATTCTAGAAAGGATGGTGCACTAAACTTTTGCAATGGTATTAATTGAAAGTCCTGCTGGCATCTGTCATTTTCTCACAACAGGTTTCCTTTGTCAATCATTATAATTAAAGGTCTTTAATGATGAGACTTAATCAGACTAGCAACAGTGACATTGTGAAAAGCTTCCTACTTATAGATTATATGATTGAATAACAGGATGACAATTTCATCATCCCTAGGAATAAATTACACTAATAGGTATTTCACAGGACTGCTCTAAACAAGGAATACATGACATGGTACTTGCAAAATTTAGCAGTGGTAGAGATCCTTTTTAAATAAAAAGGAATTAATGATGCATTGAAATGAATTAGCATTATCAATTATACTCTTATTTCAATGCATGTTGGAGAAAAAGTTAATATCTAGACAATATAGTTGCTGTATTGGCAAACATAGAAACCATTAGGCACTCAAAAATAGTTCACAAATGGTATTAAATATTAGAAAAAGAACTGATTTTAAAAGTGTGAGTAGAAAGATTTGTTCTTTAAAAATGTTGATTGGATTAAAATATTGTCTTGCAAGAACATATCTATTTCATCAAATTTGTTAATCAATTGCTCAACTATGTTGCTTGATAAAAAGAAACTTTCTTTTGAATGTCTTTTTTAATATCAAACTGTCAAAATGAAGTAGTTCAACAACTTTATACTAAAAAATTCACAACAAAATGTCTAAGAATATATTTTGCTGAGCAAAATCCTGATTATTCTTTCTTTATTTATATTCTTCTTTAGAGAAATTAACAGAACATAACTAGAAAACAAATCTCCAGGAACATATAAATGAGTTCTTAACTGACTGTATTACCCTCCATGGTAAAGGTTTGTCCATAAAGAAAGTAGATGCTTTATAAAAAAAAAGATCTAAATACTAATAGCTTTTGTTTAAAATACCAATAGCCTGAAATATTTGTCTACTAAACATGCAAATAACAAATATGCTAGCAGAAATATCCGGGCTAGTCATGAATTATTCCAAGAATTCAATTTATTTTTAAGCAATACTATTCTTAACAAAAATATCTTTTCTATGTTGTTGAATGAAAAAAAGGAAATGCATACCTTTTTGGAGTCTGCAACACTATGACTGGATAGCAGATTTAAAATATATCTATATCTGCAAAATATTTCTCAGAAAATTAAATTTTAAGCAGCTCTACATCACATAGGATGTTGTGGGGGTTGTTTGCTTGTATGCTTTTCCAAATGGAATACTAAAACCAAGAACTGAAGCATTTTTTCCCAAGCATAGGAATTTTTAGATATATGCAATGTCAGACTATTTCAAAAAGTTTGGGGAAATTATGCCCTTGCCTCAGAATTTATTACTGTTTACAGTTTTCCAAGAAGGTGTATTCAGAAGAACTTTAACAAACAGATTAATTTGTGTTTTAGCTCTAATTTCTTCTCATTTAGAAAATATGGACTGCAGATTCTTCGTGAATTTCCTAGAAAAATACTGGTTTTGACTGCATAAAGAATCTAATTGTAACATAGTTAAATCCTAAAAAAATATGGAACTTCAAAAATTGTAGTTCAGGCTAATGCTACATTCCATTCTGCAAAGTAGAACAATCTTTTCAAGAATAATTTACCATAAAGAATTTAATAATATGACAATAGCACATTTCATCTTAATTTTTTGCATATTCTCTTCATCTATCCTGCAGTGTCATTATAAAGTGCATTAATATTATCTGCTCTATTGCTTATTTGTAAAAAAGTTCAAAAGAAAAAGGTAATTTTAAACTTTTTTTTTTGCCACTAGGTGATGAAAATTCAGACTGTAGGGAAAAATTGAATGAATTCATGAAAGAAAAGGCTGCAAAGATAAAACCTTTATGGAGGTATGCCAACAAACCTTGCTCTAGGAGCAACTCTTCCCAGCTCTGCTGTCTTGCTACTGTACTGGTTAGCCACAATAAATATAAGAGATTTAATCAAACAGAAGACACTAAAAACACAAGTTGTACCTAAATCTGCTTGAAGAATGACATCATCACTCACACAAAGTTAACAGAAGAGTTCACAAAATGTTAAAATGTTTCTTATTGCAAATATTTTGAGCTGCATGAAATTTAGCAAGGATGAACCTCACCCAATAAGTTATAAAGATAGTAGCCCAACTTAACTAATTAAACATTGAAAGGTTTTCATTAAACAGTCAGCTACATATCAGCTTTATTGTGAAAAGTTTAATCTATAATGTACTGTTAGAAAAATATCAATCCAGGTAATGTCTTTGTTTCTGTGTAGTCTATGATCTAGTGCTGTCTTCTTCCTCTCTTTAAGATTATGAACAACTCTCCCCTGCTACTTTCCAATTCTCTTGTGGTTTTCTTACCCAAAGAGTTCAGTGTTTCAAAATAATTGCCAAATATGTAGAATAGTGATTACACCTCCCTGTTTTGGCTTGTACTAAAGTTTTAATGTGAAGGTGACAACATTAGAACATCAGATCAAAGTACTCCATCTGTAAAATTAAAATTTTTCTTCAATAGTACACAAAAACACTATTTCTGTTGACATCCAATTTCATTGGCAAAAGTTTCTGTCTCAAAACAAACTATGTTTTATTTGCCTTCTCTGTGATGAAACAGAGATAATTCACTTAGACAGTAAAGTGCAGATTAACTTTCCACTGTGACGTTTCCAAGTGGCTTAGTTCCAGACCATTTATGATGAAACAACTTCAGAAACAAAACAGTGATAAGTCATTAGAGCATTAATATGGTCTGAACTAAAACTCATTATATGCTGGTGCAACAAATACATAAGAGAGAGAAGGTCAAGATTAACTAAATCAAATTATTAGAAAAATGAATTATAAGAAAATGTGGAGGATTTGGAAGATTATTTTACTGTATATATATTGAGAAAGAGAGAGCAGTATTAGTTGTTTCAGAAGTCTCTCATGTCCATCTGCTTTACAAAAACAAATGTAGTGTTAGAGAGGAGATACTTGAACTAGAGGCTCATAGAGAAAATATCAAGGGAAATTTTTCAATAGGAATGCTAGCTGATACCATTATAATAAATCAACAAAACAGTTTGCTCAACACCTCATTTGCTGAGAAGGAGAATCAAGCACACACTTTTCCTTTTCCTGACAGGGAGAATAAATATCCCATTTATTTCCTGGGTATTTCAAGAAGTGCCAGACACCTGTACTGCTAAGATCCAACATTAATCATTTCAACACCTGTGTGTCTTCTCATTTTCAGCATCTTCATCCTTTCAGTTCCAATCAATATTATCATTTCCCACAACAATAGGGAGCAACCTGTTGGCCTGGCAGCATTCTGTTTCTTATGTAATTAGCAAAATATTTTGATTTTTTAATTATTTATCATTTATACCTTGGTCTATTCTTATTACATCTCTGACAAGCTGTGGTTTACACCAGAGATTGAATTTTTTCTTATGGATTCATAATAAAAGGATCTTTAGGAATGTTGCTAAAGGAATTTTTATTAATATATATATTATCAATAGTGTGCTCCTAGAAGCAGAGGGATGCCCTCTGCTTTGTCTTTATAAAATGATGTCTAATAAATAAAACATAAAAAAATTGATTTCATCATTTGCATAATAATTATCTGCAACTTTTCTGACAAGACTTGCTTGACAGCAATGAGGACAATGTTTATGTAATTTGGACAGCTGATAAAGCATTAGTTCAAGACTCCACCCAGATTACATCAAAGGATTAAACTATAATTTATGATGCTCAGTTTTCTCCTATTGCAAACAGAAGTCAGTTATATAAGCAAACAATATTTAACAGAGGAGAGAAGCAAAAAGATTAAAAGGTAGACAGACAAGGTAACAGAACATATTTAATTCCTAAAATATAACTATTAGTAACAGTCTTCCCCTTTGGTGAGTCAATTCTGAGGCCAGTTGATTGCTTGTTTTCTATTGTACTGACACTTGACTTACTGTGTTTGTCAAATTTTGCTACAGTAGCCATGGATTTTACCTCTCTCTTTGCTAAACATTCCCACACTACAGCTCCACCAGCAGTTTCTGCTACTTCCAGCTTTTAGGCAGTGTACATGTCACACAAAGCACTGGCAGTCCCGCATAACAGAAATTCTTCAATACCTTCTCACACTTCACAGTATATTCATGACATTTTGGAAAAGTGTTCTGACTTTCTTCAGATTAAAACTTTAACACTCTAGATCTAGAAGCCATTGCCTAGGATTGGAGAGACTGCTCACCCAAGACACAGAAGGAACAGTTAGTTGGAATAGACCGTTATGAGGTCTGATCTTCGTAAAATACATGTGTTTGTATGAGAGAAATGCTTCTCAAACATAATAAAACAAAATGTGGACCTATCAATTGCCACATTTCAATTATCTCATCTTTCTCTACCAGATGTCAAAAGTGGGATCATCTGGTTTTTCAGGCTTCCAACTTTTCTTGGAGAGGCAATATCATGTGATTTACTCTTCCTTTAAGCCTCTGCTACTACACTTACACAAGACTGAAACTGAATCCCAGTATGGTATCTAAACATAACTCTGACATTGCAGTTCTGAGCAGTATACGCCATGAAGAGATGTAGTAATGTATAAGTTTTGCCAGGACCACAGGTCAGTATGAGGCATTTATTCTATTCCGAACAAAATGAGATAACAACTAAAAGTAACACAATATTTGAAATGGTAAGAGGAACAGATGGAGTGCTTTTGTTCATCTGAACACTACTGATGCATCTGTGATATCATTTGGCCTTAGTCTAACTACAAGCTTTCTCAAAGAACATGCATAGCGTTTGTACTTACACAGTAGCAGTTTAGCTTGCTAATTCCTGTAACCGATTGTTTAACCACATACTGAATGAATTTAGGAAGAGGCCTAATGTTAGAAATCACTCAAAACTAGCTAAGAAATTAGCCAGATTTTCTTTTATGTGTGATGGAAAAGAATACGAAACTTTCTTAGTGCCTTGCTTTCACAGAGGGATGAAGGATGTAATTCACTATGTTGTATTAATGACAACTCAGTGTACACCAGAGGACTGTGTAAAAATAATTTAAAATGTCGTAATTACATATAATGATATGGGATGATGAGAAAGCTGTAAAAGAAAGACAACAAGGATAGCAGAATTGGAAGTGCATCTGAATGTCTCAGGCAGAGCTAGAAGTAACCAAGAATATTGATTTAAAATCAGAATATCCATTGATTCTATCTCTAGTTTCTATATCTAGATTGCTCTTAGTAAGTACAAAGAGTGTAACTCTGAAAGTCAATGTACCAAAACTTATGTCTACTTTGGAAAAAAATAATGAAAGAAAGACTTATTCTCTTTCTCATGCACTTGAGTTTCCTCAGAAAAGGAAAAATGGAAGATGGAGGACTGACAATTCCAGGAGGATTGAAAAGAAGATGGCTTGGCTTCCTTGGGACTCTCTTCTTTGTCTGTGCACCATTAGGCTTACTGTGATGTCATGACCTTAGTTTATGAGTGGGAACAACCTGAAAGTACTCAACTAACCATAAGAATCAGCCTAGGAAAGACTGAGTTCCACTGTTGTCTTCTCATATATGTGTGTGTTCCTCCCCATCTCCTAATGTCATTTTTCTTCTAGCTCCTTTTCACCAGTTTGTGAGACTACAATGAGAAATGAAATGAAATGACCCTACCAGTTTTGCTCAGACCCAAGAAGATCAGCCATATCATATCACAAACTGGGGAAATGAGCCAGAGACCAGCTGATGTGCTACCTGTCAGACCAAGGACTGTCAGCAGCAATTGTCTTATATCAGTGAAGTTTTCCTCACTCATATCATCCTATTTTTCTTTTAAGATTCGTCTGTTTCTATGTATGTTGCATTAAAAACAGGGGAAAAAAGGTGACTATAGAACTAATTATTTTTCCTTCATATGGAGAGAACAGATGCTTTTAATTGTGATTCTGTTTCTGAGAAACAGACTTTGATAATAGACTTGAACTTAGGGATGGTCTTCCCCTTCCCACCCTCTCCCTCTCCTTCCCTCCCCTCCCCTCTTCCCCTCACCTCTATTATTTTTCTTCTGTACAACCACTTGGTTTTAAAGGACTCCCTGATTATTTTTTATTATTTGTTGCTTTCTGTAATACAGTGAATAACTGTACAGATTTTAATAATTTACAGGTATGTTTGCCATATTGTTCTGAGATGTATTCAAAACCACAAAACTTGAATATTTGTTTAATGTTGAGCCACTGTGCAGCAATGTCTTTGACCCTTTGTCTCTTTAAACACATTTTTTCTCCTTAAATAAACACAACCCCATTTAATCTCATAAGTATGTTGCTCACTGAGTGAATGTCTGATCCAGGCTTCACCTAATTCATCACTTTCAAGGCAAAAGAGATTGCTGTTAACATCTAGTCTGACTGCCTCCAATTAATTGCTTTGTTGTACATTCTAGCAGTAGCTTATTCCCCTGCTTTTGCTTCATCCTGATTTTTTTCTTACTCAATGACCTTTCAAGGATTTCAGTAACCTCAGGCCTCTCCACGTTACTTTGAAGACCTGTTCATCTTGCTATAACACAAACCAAGTCTCAGTGCTACCATTGGTCCATTCCACCTGCGTGTTATGAAACCTTTAAAACTTGTGCCTGATTCTGCACATGTATCCACTGATATTCTTTTTTATTCATTTATTTTTGAAGTAAAACAGATCACTCATTCCTAACATCCTTTGCCACTACTGTTAATTTCACCCAGTGTTTGCTCCACGTACATTCTGTGTTGTGGCTGGCAACCCATTTGCAATCTTAACTTGTAAAATGTTGATTAAGCTCTAGAAATTCAGCTAGATTTCCTTTGAGATACCTAGAAAGAAGGTACCTCCCATCAAGACCACTTCCCTTGAATTACTGGAGTTGAATCACCTTCTGCATGTGTGTGTTGGGTTCGTGTGTGGCAGCATTTTGGTAGCGGGGGAGGGGGCTACAGCTGTGGCCCCTGTGAGTAGCTTCTAGAAGCTCCAAATCAGACCTGCCTCTGGCCAAGGCTGAGCCAATTAGTAATGGTGGCCCCTCCTTTGTGATAACATATTTTCAAAGGGGAACCTGGTTGGAGGAGGAGTTGTGAGGGAAATACCTATGCAAACACTGAGGTCAGCTGAAGAAAGGAGGAGGGGTAGGTGAGCCAGAGCAGAGATTCCCCTGCAGCCCATGGAGGTCCATGGTGGGGCAGATGCCCACCTGCAGCCTGTGGAGGACCCCACACTGGAGCAGGTGGCTGCACTCAAAGAAGGCTGGGACTCTGAAGGAAGCCCATATTGGAGCAGTCTGTTGTTGGAAGAACTGCAGCCCATGGAAGGGACCCATGTTAGGGCAGTTTGTGAAGACCTGCAGTCCATGGGAAAGACCCTTGCTGGAGCAGTTCATGAAGAGCTGAAGCCCTGTGGGAAGAACTCATGTCAGAGAAGTCCATGGAGGACCATCTCCTGTGAGAGGGACCCCATACTGGAGCAGAGGAAGAGTGCAAGGAGTCCTCCCCCTGAGGAAGAAGGAGCAACAGAAACAATGGATGATGAACTGACCACAACCCCCATTCCCTGCCACCCTGCACCACTGGCGGGGAGGAGGTAGAGAAATTGGGAGCAAAGCTGAGCCTGGGAAGAAGGGATGGGTGGAAGGAAAGTGTTTTTAAGATGTGGTTGTTTTTTTTCTCACTGTCCTACTCTATTTGACTGGTAAATTAGTGGTGGTGGTGTTCAAATTAAAATTATGTTCTTTTTCTTCTCCAATGGAGTCTGTCTTTTGCCCGTGACCATAACTAGTGGGTCATCGTTCCCTATACTTGTCTGCATTCTGGAGCCCTTTGTTTTATTTTCTCCTCCCCATCCCTGATGGGGAAGGAGTAAGCAAGCATCCAAGTGATGCTCACTTGCCCTCTGGATTTAAACCAAGACAATGTGCTTACATTTTCCTTTGTTAACCATAGCTCTAGTCTCAATTACTTACATAGACTGAAATAGTTACTTTCTGAATGACAAAACTGTATGGGACAAATCATAGATTTCCATCTTGTAAATTGTCTGTCATAAGAAAAATTTCCCCTGAATAAGGTTATCTTCATCAGAGTCAAAATCTGTAGTCTTACAGAGTTTCTACTACCTAATATGTTGTGAGACTCTTAAGGAACAATTTAGTAGACTATCTTTATTATGTTGTTTTGTACAGATGGCAATGAAATGTAATTTTCCTTTACTAAAACTGCTTTTAAGGAATTTTATATTCTTATTTCAAATTTTAAAAAATTTCAATCTTATTTTACTTTCTAATTCTTCAACCTCAATGACTCTATATACTGAGTTATATATTTAATTATTATATATTGAGGTTTAAGTATTTATTGACATTAAATAATTCAGTATGTCTTAAAAGTGTAAGAAAATTTTCAGTGAGTTGTTGCAAAAATCGTACTATATAAATACTGTTTTTGTATTTAAAGAGAAAATTAAGGATACTGTACAATGTTCATGAAAACTGGTTATGATAAAACACACATAGAAAAACTGCCACTCCACAGATTAAATATATACTATGTCCATTAAAGTAATCTGTTCTCCAAAAGGCTCAGATTTTGATGATTTTCTGAATTTTCTTTACAATTTATCATTATACAATTCTATGAGATTTTTTAAATCTATCGTTCCTGTATTCATATACCTTGATTAATAAAATTTAGTAGAATTAAAAAAAAAAAAACAACACCAAAACTCCAGCATTCAAAGCATCCGTTCTGTTAAGCAGAAGGAAATGTCAAACGTCTCCCCCCAAAGTAGCCTTTTTAATGTTTAATTTTCACTCTGCTTACAGTGGTTCTGCTCTTTGTTATGAAGTTTTATATAGTAACCACTATAAGCACCTGCACGAACCTACAGCTGTTTTCAGCAGTAGCAGAGGTCTCGGGTCTTCCTGCATACCATTAAGCTGTCACTCATGATCAGTTTTTAGAGGTGTTTTATTTACCTAACTGCCATTCCTGATAGAACTGAAGATTTAAGAAGTGACATTTCTGTGACTGCAACTGAGCCAAGGTAGAAGGTGGTTCTTGCTGCCCCATGGCACCTGTGCTTCACCCCTTTTTTGCAAAGGGTTATCCTCACATACACTATTTAAAATCTCCTACTGTGTACCTATTTTACACCTGGTCTGTCAAACATTCTGCTATTGAAAGTATATTTAACCCGGATCATCTTGAACATGTAAAATTTGAGGTATCTAGGAAACATAGCAGATCTCAGAGGACAGTGATTAATAACTGGGTGCAAGTAGAGGTCAATACTATTTTATTCTGACACAGCATAAGCCAGAGCAATATAACTGATTGCAGTCTAAATTTAAGCCAAGAAAGAGATCCAGATTGCTTGTTTGCTTGTTGTTTTTTTTCCATAACTGAGGAACAAAAAGGGAGGCTAAGCAACAGGAGTCTGAACACCTCAAAACTTGCTTTATAGAATATCTGCATTATTCATATAAAACCACTGAAACACCAACACTGAAGTCATGGGATGGTCTTCTACAGCACAAAGCTCAAATCTGAACCTAAAAACAAGAAATCATGATAGATATGCCACTGAAAAAAAAAATGTGTGAACACATTCCTGTTAAAGAAAGTAAAAATTCAGTAAAAATCTTACTCTAAGCAAGTTAAAGGGAGGAAAAATTACTGAAAATTTTTATCACTTTATTCTCTTTACAATCTCATTCATATGGAGAACTGCCTGGGAAAAGCTCTGCCCATCTCTCATTATTGTGGTTACTGTACAAACGCAACAGTAGCAGGTAGGAATACCACTGCAGTGAAATCCTCCAAACTCTTTAACCCAACTCTTTAACTCAACCCAAGTCTTGGACTTATCACTTGCATTACTTTCTCATTACTTTCTGAATAGTTAATTCCTTTTGTTTTGGGTTTGTGTGGCAAGATTTTGGTAGGTGGGGGGGGGGGTACAGGAGTGACTTCTGTGAGAAGCTGCTAGAAGTTTCCCCCATATCTGATAGAGCCAATGCCAGCCGGCTCCAAGGTGGACCCACCGCTGGCCAAGGCTAAGCCCATCATGAATGGTGATAGCACCTCTGTGATAACGTATTTAAGAAGGGGGGGAAAAAACCTGCACAACACCAGCAGCAGTCAGAAGAGAGAGGAGTGAGAATATGTGAGAGAAACAACTCTTCAGACAGCAAGGTCAGTGAAGAAGGACTGAGGGGAGGTGTTCCAGGTGCCAGAGAAGAGATTCCCCTGCAGCCAGTGGAGAAGACCATGGTGAGGCAGGCTGTGCCCCTGCAGCCCATGAAGGCTAACGGTGGAGGAGATCTCCACCTGCAGCCCGTGGAGGAGCCCACACCAGAGCAGGTGGATGCCCCAAGGAGGCTGTGACCCCATGGGAAGGCCACACTTGAGCAGGCTTCTATCAGAACCTGTGGACTTATAGAGAAAAGAGCCCACACTAGAGAAGGTTTGCTGGCCTGACTTGTGACCCCACAAGGGACCCACACCAAAGCAGTCTGTTCCTGAAGGACTGCAACCCATGGAAACAACCCACACTGGAACAGTTCATGAAGAATAGTTACCCATGAGAAGGACTCATGCTGGAGAAGCTTGTGGAGGTCTGTTTCTCGTGGAAGGGAACCCACTCTAGAGCAGGGGAAGAGTGTGAGGTGTCCTCCCCCTGAGGAGGAAGGAGCAGCAGAGACAATCAATGTGTGATGAACTGACTGCAACCCCCATTCCCCATCCCCCTATGCTGCTGGTGGGAAGGAAGTAGAGAAATAGGGAATAAAGTTAATCCCAGAAAGAAGAGAGGGGTGGGGGGAAGGTGTTTAAGATCTGGTTTTATTTCTTATTACCTTGCATTCATACAATTGGCAATAAATTAAGTTAATTTCCGGAAATCAAGTCTGTTTTTCCCATGACAGTAATTGGTTAGTGATCTCTCCCTGTCCACATCTTGACCTGCATGCCTTTCATTATACTCTCTCTCCCCTGTCCGACTGTGAAGGGGGTGTGATAGATTGGCGTTGGTGGGCATGTGGCATCCAGCCAGGGTCAACCCACCATGCCTGTCTAATCAGACAAGTAAACTGGAAGTTCATCTTATTTTGGGAATATCTAATCAAGTATGGTTTTCCATCCTGATTTTGAGAGTTTTGTACTGCAGAAATCATTAAGGACTGATAAGTTTTGAAAATGAAAGGAAGAAATATTTAGAGATCCTACAATAGAAATACATATAGATATGATTAAAAATCTAGTAACATTATAATGAAAGTGCCCAAAGAGATTTTTCTTTTATTTCCCTACTCTTTAGCAGGTAAATCTTGTAAGAAGCAGGTCAGGGTTTTTTTTTATTAGATTATAGCATCGTCTTCACCTGCATTGGGGTTCACTTGCATCCTTAGCCATGAATAGCATATTCCACACCCAAGACAAATGAAATCCAATATACTTCCAGAGCAAGACACTTCAGAATCACTTTAAAAAAAACAACCAAACAAAAAAAAACCCAACAAACAAAACAAAAAAACCCTGTCATTTCATAGTTTCATGGTGATGACATATGCTTAGGAAGCCATAGGACTGTTTCTGGCCTCTCTCTTAGAACCTTAGAAAACTGAAGATTGATGATCCTTTCTAGAAATATAATGGTTTCAGGACACCATGTCTGAATGTAGATACTGTAAGTGGTATAAAACTCCCTCTTCTGAGAAAGAAAGAAAGAAAGAAAGAAAGAAAGAAAGAAAGAAAGAAAGAAAGAAAGAAAGAAAGAAAGAAAGAAAGAAAGAAAGAAAGAAAGAAAGAAAGAAAGAAAGAAAGAAAGAAAGAAAGAAAGAAAGAAAGAAAGAAAGAAAGAAAGAAAGAAAGAAAGAAAGAAAGAAAGAAAGAAAGAAAGAAAGAAAGAAAGAAAGAAAGAAAGAAAGAAAGAGAAAGAAAAAGCATATGTATACAATAGTAAAGAACTCTTCCCAAAAGCATTTGTAATTCATTTTAGTCACCTATCAGCTAATTGCCTAATCAACTAATTCCATCTCTGTTGTAATTGAAGACCTCTTCAGAGAGATCAATTTATCAACTTTCTTGTGCAGCATTAAGATGTTGACTACAGAATGGTCCTGTATGGCAGCCTAGAACTACTGTGTACTAGATGTTTAATTTTTCAGGGTTTGAGTTAGGTGCCTTGTTCTTATTACTTTCGATCCTTACAGAGAGTTATTGAAGCTGATCAAGTAGACTAAAACACAGGTAGCATTGATGGATGTGGATAGACTTTTCCTTTTTATAGGTGGGGCAGAGCCAACTTATATTCTCCTAGATGTCTTTAGCATCAAATGGCATCTTAGACTAGATATTAGGAAGCATTTCTTTACAGAACGGGTTGTTAGGCATTGGAATGAGCTGCCCAGGGAGGTGGTGGAGTCCCCATCCCTGGAGCTGTTTAAGAGGTGGGTTCACATAGCGCTGAGCGATATGGTGTAGTTGGGAACTGCCAGTGTTAGGTTAATGGTTGGACTGGATGATCTTCAAGGTCTTTTCCAACCTAGATGATTCTGTGATTCTGTGAATACCAGGGAATACTCCTGTCTCCTTTCAAAAACACATGTGAGTCTGTGAGAATGTGAACTTCTTTCAGAATCTTCATAATGAGCAGGCAATTCTCTTTTACATAAAAAAAGAATTATTCATATATTTTTTCACCCTTTTCCTTCCATCTCTAGCAGCACAGTTTCTTTGGGAGACCTGACAAAAGCAATGTCATTTGTACAGAATTAGGGATAAAAATCAAGTTCAGAAAAATGTCTATGTAAGAGAAAAAAACATGCATTGAAAAATCCCTTTCTTTGAGCTGGTGACAGAAACAATTCATTAATTCTCTTTGTCTTTCTAATAGCCATTATATTTCATTTGTTGAAAAACAAATATCTCCAATGCAATGTATGTGTGCTATATTGTGGTTTTGAATTTTATCATCAAATTTTTTCATCCAGAAATTAACATAATGGTGGAAAATTCTAGCCTATTTCTGCTTGAGGCTGATAAGTGCATTCTCTCTTCCTTTAAACCTGGCAGTAAGCAATTGTACTTGCCCATAGTTCAGAAATAATGTCAAAAAGCCAAAGAATTTGGCTTCTTTATCTTTCTTATATTTATTTTTGGCTCAGTATTATAAAAAAATTGGGAGTTCCTTACCACAAGCCATTTATTTCCCATGAAAATAAAGCTTACAACCATGGACGCTAGATGATAAATCCTAACTGTAAAGTTCCAAGTGTCCATCCCTTTGGGCTACTATTAAGAAGAAGATAATTCTAACTGGTTACAGTTTTGGAAAAAAAAAAAAAAAAATTAAAAATCAAGTCAAAATATAAGGGAAAAATTATTACTCTAGACCAAATAAGACTTTATTTTAGATCACAGTATACAGGTGTGAATTTATACAGGTCTCTTCGTGCTTCCAAAACAAACAAAAAACAAACTAACAAAACCTTCAAAACCCTACATATATGAAAAACAGCCTCTATTCAAAGCCTACTTAGTTTTCAGACTTTATTTAAAATAAGGACCAGTTTTCTAGCTATCACAGGAGAAGCAGTTTGGCATTTAACCTGATGAAAGCATGACTGACACACGATTAAGGCACCAGAGCAGCTTTAGATATGGGGTTTACCTTGAGTCCACCGTACTTCTCATCTATACTGTTGCCAAGATTTGTAAAAGCACTGGTGGAGCTCACACTTCATCTACATTCCTATCTGTATGTACAGGGAAACGTTGAACAGACTTGATCAAAATGTGTCCTTTCCTAATAATTTTGGAGGGAGGAGTTGGATTTTGGTCTTTCTTCTGTTTTTTAAATTATATGGTTTCATTTCTTTCTCAAAGAAGAAACATTCAAGACCTTTTTGTTTTTCATTTAAAACTATTAAAAACTCTGACTAAAACCAATGGTTTAGGTGCCATAGATATGGAAATTTGTCTTGAGATAAAAAAGTATTAGAATTATTTTAATGAAATATTTTTAATCTAAAATATAAATATATGAAATTGAAAAGCTTTTAAGTAGCTAATATTAGAAACTTCTTCATGCATAATATGGACAATATTTCTATTCAAAAAGAGAGGAAAGAGTTTCCTCAGCATTTTACACAGATTGTATGGGATTAAAAAAAGCCAACTTCAAACACAGGCTTGCTTGGTCAAGACCAAGGAGCATGAAGCAAACTTTTCCTTTTTCACAGGTGGGTGCCTTGACCTGTCTGATGGCTCCACTTTTTCAAATAAAATCTTGGAAGTTGTGACATCCATCTCAATGCACAGCAGGGAATTGTTGCAGGGTGAAAAAAACCTTTTCTTGCTCAATTCTACTTGTGCCTTTTTGAGACAACAGGTTTATTTTAGGGTATAGAAACACAGAACTTGTTAAAGTCAGATTCCTTTACAATATCCTGGTCTGACCATCCCAAAGTAGTAGTCAAGATCAGAAAAAAATGCATTTAGAAACATGAAAATATTATGACATCTCCAAATGTCAAACAAGAGTTTACTTCAAGGAATGGAGAAAGTCTAGGTTAGCTTTTGATGTATCCAAGTTTATTCATTCATTTTTAGTTGAAATGGTCACAATATCTGAAAATACTATGTTGTCTCACACCAACTTAAAAAAAAAAAAAAAAAAAAAAAAAAAAGTATTGTTTGAACTTTTAGCATTATTAGAAATTCTTGGAGAGATATTTCTGAATTTACTATGAAATCAATACAGCAAAATCTTGGAAATCATTCCATCAAAATGGAATACTAGGTCGGAAGGGACCTCAAGGATTGTTTAGTCCAACCTTACTTGTCAAAAGCACAGTCTAGAGAAGATTCCCAGCACCTTGTCCAGCTGAATCTTAAAAATATCCAGTGTTGGGGAATCCACCACTTCCCTGGGAGATTATTCCAATGGCTGATTGTTCTCATTGTGAAAAATTTTCCTGTTGTGTCCAATCAGAATATCCCCATGAGTAACTTGTACACATTACCCCTGGTCTTTTCCATGTGATGCCTTGTAAAAACGGAGTGTCCATCTTTTTTATAACCACCCTTTAAATACTGGAACATGGTGATAAGGTCTCCCCCCTAAGACTTCTCTTCTCAAGGCTGAACAAACCCAATTCTCTCAGCCTTTCCTCATATGACAGGCTTCCCAGTCCTTTGATCATCTTTGTCTGGACCTTCTCCAGCCTGTTCACATCTTTTTTGTATAGCGGGGACCGAAACTGAACACAGTATTCCAGGTGTGGCCTGACAAGTGCTGAGTAGAGTGGGATAATAACTCCTTTATAACTGCTGGTGATGCCCTTGTTGATGCAACCCAGCATCTTGTTAACATTCTTTGCTGCAACAGCACACTGTTCACTCATGTTGTCCACCAGGACCCCTAGGTCCCTTCCGACAGAGCTGCTCCCCAGAAAGGTAGATCCCAGCCTGTGCTGCACTCCTGGGTTATGTTTTCCCAGGTGCAAGACCTTACACTTGTCCTTGTTGAGCTTCATAAGGTTCTTGTTAGCCTACTCTTCCAGCTTATCTAGGTCTTTCTGCAGGGTGGCTGCCCCTTCCATGCTATCCACTTCCCCACTCAGTTTGGTATCATCAGCAAACTTCATCAGGGTACACTTGATCCCATCATCCAGTTCACTTATGAAGATATTAAACAGCGTTTAATATTATATTGATCCCTGGGTGACCTCACTTGTGACAGGTTGCCAGTTTGAAAAGAAGCTATTTAAGACCATCCACTGGGTGACCCACCCTAACCATCTCACAGATCTCTTGTCTAGACCATAATGCATCACTTTCTCTAGGAGAAGTCTGTGGGAAACCGTATTGAAAGCCTTGGAGAAATCCAGGTAGACAGCATCCACCACTCGCCTCACATCAACTAAGGAGGTTACTTTGTCGTAAAAGGTGATCAGGTTTGTCAAGCACAATTATCCCTTGGTGAATCCATGCTCTCAGTTCCCAATCACATGCTTCATTTGACTTGTGATATCCCTATTCTTGTTTTGGTTGGGATAGAGTTAATTTTCTTCAGAGTAGCTAGTATGGGGCTATGCTTTGTATTTGTGCTGGAAACAGTGTTAATAGCACAGGGATGTTTTAGTTATTGCTGAGCAGTGCTTACACAGAGTCAAGGTCTTTTCTGCTTCTCACCCCACCCCATCAGTGAGTATGCTGGGGGTGCAGAAGAAGATGGAAGGGAAGATGGCAGGGACAGCTGACCCCAACTGACTAAAGGGATATTCCATACCATATGACATCATGCTCAGAATATAAAGCTGGGGGAAGAAGGAAAGGGGGGACATTCAGAGTTTTGTCTTCCGAAGTAACTATTATGCATGATGGAGCCCTGCTTTCCTGGAGGTGGCCGAACACCTGACTGCCGATGAGAAGTTGTGAATGAATTCCTTGTTTTGCTTTGCTTGTGTGTGCAGCTTTTGTTTTACCTTTTAAACTGTCTTTATCTCAACCCATGAGTTTTACCCTTCTGATTCTCTCCCTCATCCCACTGAGGGGGCCAGTGAGCGAGCAGTTATGTGGTCTTACTTGCCAGCTGGGGTTATTAAACCATGACAAGCCCCCAGGAGGATTCATTCCATAACTTTTCCAGGGACTGAAGTAAGACTGATGGGCCTATAATTTCCTGGATCCTCCTTTAAGCTTTTCTTGTAGATGGGAGTGACATGAGGCTTCTTCAATAGCCCTCCCCAGGGCCCTTTATATCTCCCACAGTTGCTCCTGGCAACACCCCAGCCACATGAGCCTCTCTCACACATTCCATTTTTTCTAGACAATAAAAGAATGAGTATATCTTTGTTTATGTACAAAGTTGGTAGTATCACCATATAGCATACAGTAAATAACACCCATAATAGCTCCCTACCTCATTATAATCTTCTCCTCAAAGTTTTATAGTTCCCTGGTGAAAACCATGTGATGTTAACATTGGATCTAGCTATTAATCTTTAAGAGTACACTTCTTAGTATCCATAACCCTTAAAAGACAGACTAAGCAATAAAACACATACAGATAAAATATGGCATATCTGTATCTCTATTAAGGAAATTTGAATTACATTGCACTCCTTAAGGTACTACTGAGTAAGGAACCTTTAAATCAATGTTGTTATTATTATTGTTAAGTTTAGTGTTTTCATTACAGTGCCACACAATGGCTCACATCATTGATGCTCCATTGTGCTAGGTACTGTGCCATGAGTCAAGGGAGACAGCAAAAACGCAGTAATAATAAAATTTGAGGGGTTTTAATATCAGTTTTTCCTTACTGGTCTACATACTTATTTATTTTTAATATGTACTAAAAGGAACCCTTTTTTTCCTTATTATATGGAGATGAAATTGAGACTTTCCAGGAAAACTTATATTGGGGTAATACAATGAGACAAAAAAAAAAAAAAAGTACATTTTTTTGAGACATATAATCTAAACTGGGGAAACTTGAAGCATCGGGTCAAGATACATTTCCTAGCTGAAGCTTAGGTTCGTTTCAAGTAGAAAGTTAAAAGGAAAGCTGCCCAACTTATCTTTTCCCCTCACTATGCACAGAATGTTTGTCAATGTAAGAAAATCCTGTTATAGAGACTGTAGGGGGATCTCTGTGCCATCTAGCATTCTTCCCACATGGGGAAATCCAGACCAAGATAGTGTTTAATTCTGTGTAAAACATTCCTCATGATCCAACCAAGGTGGGGGGGGGGGGGGGGAGCTACTTTAAAAAGTCTGATAATCAAGAAATAGAAATATAAGTATACTTCAATGGTAGAGGAAAATATATCATGCTGGATCCAACAATCCAAGAGAGACAAGGCTGCCACAGCTTCATGTCCCCAAGTCCAACCAGTAGTGAGACTAAAGATGTATTCCCAGAATGCACATCCACACAGAGCATATGTGTACACCACACATATGCACATATACACATATACACATCACCAGCTACACAGACCACAGGCAGGTACTACATGAACACACATAGCACTGATGGCCTCACCTTGCTCCCCTCTCTTGCTGAGCGGGATGGAGGTCCAATAGTGAGAATATATATATATGTACAAGTGGGTCCCTCCAGCAGCTGGGCTCAAACACTCTGTCTGCCCAGTAGTTGCCCCTTGGATCCTAGTAGTTGCCCCTTGGATCCCAGTATCCCCAGTTGCTGGCACCCGGACATGGGAGCCCTAGAGGCTGCAGCCCCACTCCACGGGCTGGTACAGACCTTTGCTCATGTACATAGAGGCACGCACAGAGAGCTGGACCTCTATGCTCTCACCCCTAGGAACATACGGGCACTCTCAGACCCTTGAAGACCGACTCCCTACCTTACTTCCAGGCATCTTGATCCATTCCCCAGCTGGTCCAGCTTGATCTTCACTAGGGATCACACACTCACTCACACACCCGCATTCGTTTCAGTTGTTGGCACCACAAACACACAAAGTCCTGTGATTCAGGCTGATATTGTATCATTAAATCTATTTAAATTTATCTATAGAAATCTGAAAATAATGGGAAAGAATCTTCATTAATGTTATGGAATGAATATGATAAAACAAGCTGCATGTTTTGATGTTAAATAGCATCCTGTTTATCATCCTTTTATTCTAATGAGATGCAGTCTAACTTCTTTGAAATGTCAGATATTTTTGTAAGATTTCATGTAAGACTTCATTCCTTACAGTATTTATTTATTTGGTCGGTTTTGTTTTCTTTGTTTTATGCTTGGAAATGGATTAAATATAGAAAGAACTTGAATGATCACTTCCTCTAAACTGGGGTTTCTCTGCAAATATAATTATATTATCCTCTGTCACATATTGCAGAAAAGCAAATTCTGAAAACCAAGACTATGAACATAAGCTAACTTTTACACTGCAGAATGAATAACCCTTATAAGTATCAATGGATCCAGACATAGTTTTATTTTGGAATAAGGAACGTTAAGAGGCTGTCAGTGCTAGTCAGGCTAGATTTTTCTTAGTAGTCATCTCATTTATTAGTGAAAAAACTGAAGTGCTAACTTAACCTCATTAGTTACAGGATACATTAAAATTTTTCTTTTGTTAATAGTGATTTAAGCATTTAAGTCAATAAATTTGGCCCATTATAAAAAAAAAAAAAAAACAAACAAAAAAAAAAACCAAAAAAAAATAACAGTGTAAGAAAGAACTAACTTGTTTTAAAGTCAGTGACAAAAATACATGAAATACAAATCGTAACTCTATTTTAATTGTGTTTTAATTCAGAAGACCAATAAAGCAAGGAAAAATATACCAAAAAACCTGACTGATATTTTTCTAAACAATCATGTCTATTCTCTACTTTTCTAACAAAGGTAATAATACATGGTAAGTATAAAACAATTTAGTATAACATTGCACCCTATTGAGCAAATTATTTTAAATTTTAAAAAGTAAATAATATAGCTAAATATTAAAAAAAACCCCGAGTACTTACTTTTTCCCCATAGAACATCTGAAAAAATTTTGAAAACTTCTGCAAAAAAGGCTAAATATTTCATACAACTTATTTTGAAATTTCATTAATTATTTAGATATTTAATAAGTCCTTATTACTCTTCTACAATTAAATATTCACACACAAGTAAACATCTAAATAACATTTTTAAAATTGAAACTTCCCTCTGTCCTTTATGCACATGATTGAGCACAAATATTTTTTTCTATTTTTGTGACACATTGTCATTAAGATTACCAGTGGTGAAAACAAAAGTCAATGAAAATCTTTCAGATATTACAAAAAATATTCAAATACAATTTATTTTAAGTGTTCATATCTCATTTTTATCTGGATACAAGTACTATTCTGGTGCTTTTAGTATTTGATTCCTGAAACTAGAGATAGGCAGATAGAATTTTCACCTTCAATAATAATGAGAAACATTTGTACATTTAGGAGTAGATTCTCAACTTTTCCCTTTCATAATGCAAAAGTTAACACACATTCTGTTTTAGGACCTGTAACAATTTATACCAGCTGCCTCCCAGAATTTCTGTCTTTCACATTTCCCATCACTAGATTCTTTTCCCTATTAAATAGTTTTTTTGGCTGCTGCATTAAACAAGGGATTAAGCTCTCTCACAAGTAATCCCTGACTTGGTCCTCAAACACTATTAGTTCTTCTCAAGTTCTCCTGACAAATGCAGCAGGCTGGGAGACCCTGTTGGTGAAGAATAAGGCAAAGAATGCATTGATTACCTGTGGTGGTTTGACCTTGACTCACTTCCAGGTGCCCACCAAGCTGCTTTATCACTTCTTAGCAGGACAAGGAGAGGAGAAAATAAGAAGATAAACTCAGATAAAGGCAGTTTAATAAAGAAAAACAAAGTTTGTGTGCAGAAGCAGAGGAAACAAACAAACAAATACTTTACTTCCCATCAGCAGGCAATGTCCAGCCACTTCCTGGAAAGCAGGGTCTCAGTATGCATAGAAATTGCATCAGAAGACAAATGCCTTATAATGAATGCCCTCTCTCCTCCTCCTTTCTCTTACCTTTTATTGCTGACCACAATGTCATATGGTTTCAGATATGTCTTTGGTTAGCTTGGATCTGCTGTTTTGGCTATGAGCCCTCCCAGTGTCTTGCCCCCACCAGCCTACTGGGCCTGAGGATGGGGGGAATGGGGTCAAAAGATAGTCCTGACGCTGTGCGAGCACTGCTCAGCAGTAGCCAAAACACCGGTGTGTTATCAACACCTTTCTAGCTACAAATACAAAGCACAGCACTGTGAGGGTTGCTATGGGGAAAGTTAATTCTATCCCAGCTAGACCCAATAGAGTATCTCAGTCTTATCTTTGTCCACTGTCACTAAATCAAGAGCCCCATGCAGTAATATTCCCACATTTTCATTTTTCAGACCTTTACTACTGCTGTAACCATAGCTCTTCCTATTGTCCATGAAGTCTCTTGTCAAGCTTTGGCTTCCCTGAAATCATCTCCAGCTGCCAGTTTCTATGTTCATCCTCTGTATTCTGTCTCTACAGTCTTTTTCCATTGGAGCTCTTCTGTAGAGTCAGTCAGTTCAGTCAGGGCAGTCTTCTGATACATCTGCTTGTTTTCCTGTGTACTGGAATGGATTGTTTTACACTTGGAGGATTCTGTCCTTAAAGACCTGACAGCTTTCCTGGGCTCCTTTGCTCTGCAGAGCTACCTCCCCTGGGATTCCACTTACTGCTGTCCTGAGGAAGCTGAAGCCTGATCTCACAATATCCAAATCTGTACTTGTCTTCCTCACTCCCTTATGATCTTGAACTCCAGTATTTCATGGTTGCTACTGACAAGGCAGTTGCTGACCAGTTCTTCCTTGTTACTGGATAGCAGATCCACCTATGTGTCACCATTGGTTGGACAATCCAGTACATGTGTCAAAAAGTTATCCCTGATAACTTTTTATCAGAAGGAAAAGGAATTTCCATCCTTGCAGATATTCAAAAGCTGTCTTGACATAGTCCTGGGCAACCTCTTCTAGGTGACCCTGCTTAAGCAAGGTAGAGTGGACCAGATGATCTCCAGAGGTCCCTTCCAACCTCAACCATACTGTGATTCTGATACCCTCCAGAAATCTTTGTGACTGCTTGCATTCACACTTTTTGCCCTTCCAGCAGGTATGAGATAGGGAAAATTTTCCCGTGAGAGCCAGAGTCAGTGATAAAGAAACTTCTTGAAATTGTTTAAAGAAAGCTTCATCCACTTCTTTGCCCTGATCAGGTAGCCTACAAAAAACTCTCACCACAATTTCACTCCTGCTAGTCTCTTCTCTGATCCTGACTCTTGCAGGAGCAGTAAGAATTATCTTCTTTTCTTGCTGTAATGTATGGATGATATTTCTAGAACTAGTGTTTCTAAAAAGATATGTCACTGTCACAGCTTCACCCACCATTGTACATAGGAGATACACATAGTATTTATGTCATTATGCTTTGTGATGGTAAAAATCTTTGGAGGAGAATCATAAATGGACGTTTACACATCCATGAGACTCATACAATTTATACACCATCTGCTTGCACTTCTCGAGCAACACCCACCTCCACTCCTCCCTCCCAAGTAACTTACTTAGAAACTATCCATCTAATAGCTAAAGAAAATGTTGAAAATGAGTGGAACAGCAGGACAGAGAAGTGAATTTGTATTATGAAATGGGCCATTGACAAAATATGTAGAAGCCAGAATAAGCCTTTCTCAAATGTCAGACAATTGTCTGAGGCAGGTCACCATTTGTTCTGTTTTTTTCCTAAAATACATTAGTGTGCCGATCATTAGTTAGAGTAAATATGTGATATGTTATTCCAAGATACATTAAGGTTTTATGTGTACCATTTGTAAATTTTCATCTTTTCAAATATTTGAAGTGCTTTTCCAGAAACTGATCAGCATCACTTTATTCACTAAGAAATGCAGTCATATGATAAGTGTTTAAGGAAAGCAAACAAATAAACAAACCCACAAATCAGTGCATGCATTAAGTCCAGTTTCTTTTAATATTCCCAGTTAGATATTCAAGAGCTTTAACAATAGTTACCAGCTGCTACCTTCATGAATTGTACAAATTTTTGTAGAACAAACAGCAGTTTCATGACAAAATTTGCATAGCAGTTAACATTATTTATATTGTCAAACCCAGGAAGCAGGGTGTCATTTCTGCCAGCATTCATGCAGTTTTCATCTGCTGAGTTGGCTCCATTTCAGTTAATCCTTTTGTTTTAGTCAGGTTCTACGGGGGTGCATTTTGGAAAACAAGGAAGTAAACAGAGACGAACAAGCTTTTCTGGCTGAAAAAGTCTTTCAGCTGATCCAATTTAGGAAACTGAGTGTGAAATTATAGACAACTTCAAAAAGCAGTAGAACACATAATGGAGACCACAACCGAGCTACTTGTATCAATGAAAGTATTACTATGAGTCAAGGTAGTACTGCATCCTACATCCCAAATCAAATACACAGTACACAGTATTTTTTTCAGCTGATTTTGAGTAGTTTATCCATTTTCTTTTTAATAATTAACATATCTTCTGAATCTGTCAAGGAAAGTTTAGGTAATATACTAATGTATATATTTATTTAGGTTCCTATACAACCTTAATTTTTGTCGTGTCTTTTTGAGCTCCAACCTAAAAAGTCTGCTTATTTGTATGTATAAGTCACCTACTTGTATGAGTGTCACTTTTTTATAAGACAATTTAGTAATACAATTTTCTGTATTCCTCTACATATGCAAGTCTACAAGTGGGACAGTTTCAATCACATTTGGAAAAGATCTAGAGGTCTTAAATGTAAATAAGTTTCTAAAAGTTCTGTGTCAAATGGCACCATGGTATATAGAGAAATCCCAGTCTGTGCCTTCACAGAAGGAAAAGGAAGCAGAAATTAATTTTTATACAAACCTTTTAGCAAGATCAGATTGACCTGTCTGCATGCACATAGGATTTACTGATGGATGGTCACTAGTCTAAATATCTCTCTTGCACAAGAGTATCAAAGGAATTATGGTTAAAGCCAGAGTTATTTCAGTAGAAAATTTGAGGACCAAAATGTATGTGTTCGTAGATTGCCAGACCTCATTATTATGTTGTTTGTGTAGTAATATGTTTTACATTAAAATTCTCTGATCATTCACTGTCTCATAATTAGGTTCACGCTCGAGGCTTACTGGCATCTGAAAACAAGCTATGCTTTGGCTTAAGTTATTTAAATTTATTAAGGTCCTGAGAGAATTGGTTGATATAGTCATTAAGCCACTCTCCATCATATCTGAAAAGCCATGGCAGTCAGAAAAAGTCCCCAATGACAGGAGAAAAAGGAATATCACACCCATTTTTAAAAAAGAGGATCTTGGGAACTACTGACCAGTCAGCTTCACCTCTGTGACTGCTAAGATCATGGAACAGATTCTCCTGGAAGGCATGTGGAAATATATGGAAGACAAGTGAATAGAGAGAGTCAACACGGCTTCACCAAGGGTAAATCGTAACTTACTAATCTAGTGGCCTTCTACAACCGAATCACTGCATCAATGGACAGGGGAAGAGCTACTGATTACATCTACCTGGACTTCTGTAAAGACTTTGCTACTATCCCTCACAGTATCCTTGCCGCTAAATTGGAGAAATAGAGTTTTGGTGGGTGGATTGTTAAATGGATAAGGAATTGGGGGGATGGCTGCATCAAAGAGTTACAGTTAATAGCTCAATGTCCAAGTAGAAATTAGTAATGAGTGGTGTTCCTCACAGATCCATACTGGGACCAGTAATTCATCAGTGACATAGACACTGGGTTCAAGTGCACCCTCAGCAAGTACATTTCTAATGTGAGAGGAACTGCATTCCCCAGCCTGAATTTGTTGACTTTTAATCAGAAATAAAATAAAATAAAATAAAATAAAATAAAATAAAATAAAATAAAATAAAATAAAATAAAATAAAATAAAATAAAATAAAATAAAATAAAATAAAATAAAATAAAATAAAATAAAATAAAATAAATAATAAAATAAAATAAAATGGATTAGAGAGAGGGTATCTTTACCAGAGGAAGAATATTTTGGTTTTGCTTTATTTTACTTTGTTTTGTTTCTATTTTTAAGTAATGGTCACATAATACTGAATGAAAAAAGAGTTCAGGGATGAGAGACTAAAGTCAGGCATGTTTTGCCACCTCCCTCTGCCTTTAGAACTTTCACAATCTTAGGTGCACAGTAACACAGGAACAGCAGAATTGGTGAGGAACATCTTTCAGCATATTACACACATTTGATCTGAAGTTTAGGACATTTCCATGAGACATGTGGATTCAAATCTACTGACATGGAAAAGAAAATACAGATGTCTCACCTTCTGGATCTATATTTCAATCATCAAGGCATTTGCTGAATCCTTGAAGAACTGTATAATATAATTACGGATGGATTCTCAAAACTGGGTTTTTCTTCATGGATTAGAAACTGACAGTAAATAGTTCTTTTGCAATTAAAATTCAAGCTTCTAATCTCGTATGATTTGCCAGATAAAGATCTGCCACCCAATCATTTGTTAGCTTCTTAGAACTCACACTGGTTTTCTCACAGTGCTCCAAAGCCAAGGCAAAAATTTTTTGTTGACTGCTATTTTACTCCACATACCTTTTAATCTGTCTTCCTCATAATCCAAGAAGTGATAAATAACCAATGCTAATGAAATGGAACAAACTACATATTTACATATCCACTTAATTTGAAAAATATGACAATATAAAAAAAATGACAATGTATCTGAAACATAGTATATGATCATAGAAATCTATATTTTAAAAGATGACATTAGAATAAATTTAAAGTAAGACATTCCAGATGGCGTCCTCAGAAGTATCTTCACTCATGACAAGTTGCCAAACTGTTATGTTTTTAAATTAGTATTCAAACTAATTTCAAAATTATAGTTTTTAACTGTCATTTAAATCATAGCTCAGATATGGTATTAGTGACTGAATTTTTTGTATCTGGATTCTTAGATTACATTCTAAGATCTGTATGTGCTTTCATAAATACTCATTCTAACTGAAAAAGACAGTGCAAGATGCATATTATGACATTTTGCTGTTTAGAGATAAATATCTTAAAAAAAAGAAAATCTCTAATAACTATGCTGTAGTGCTACTGACAGAATATAACCAGGAGTTTATTAACTCAGAGAATCATCAAGGAAGTTTTCTATTTGCTCCAAAACATTCTGTCAACCTCTGATCCTGGGACTTTAATAGATAATTTTAAAGCTGATTTCTCCAAGGGATGACAAAATTAGGATGAAGAACCAGCATAGATAGATAAATGAGATGTATTTTCCTCCAAAGGGAGTGTAAGACAGACTACGTTGTTGTTACATGATATTTAGAGGAATAATTGTTCATGTTTAGTATTCAAACAAATATGATTTGGAAGAGGTTGCATGTTTTGAACAGACATTTTTTCAAACAACTTTGGTTCCTTCATTTCTTTAGGGATTGCAACAACTAATATTCCATTCAACACAACCAGAGAGCAACTTGATTAACCGCAGTTGTGTGAAACAGATTTGTCTAAGTATCAATTTGCTGTAACCTGTCTGCCATCTCCATAAATTATATAAGCAATTGTGCAGGAGCAAATAGTATTTATGTTGAATTTCCAGGATTGCTTCATTTGATTATGATAAAAAGGCATTTTCCATGACTAACAACTTGCATAAGATTGGCAGAGCTGGCCATTTCAGAACATTTAGTTATGTAATTATGCTTTTTTCTATATTTATATCTGCTCAGCTACACAATCAGTAACTGAAAGAGACACACCTTTTGCACCTTAAGCACTTTATTATTCCACAATAAAAAACATTATCCTGAAAATGGTATTGGCAAGAAAATTATGAAGTGTAAAGGTGTGGTTTTATTTATAAGATAATGTTATGCTATAAGAGGCTTCAGATGGCATGCACTTATGTGTTGCACTTAGATATCCTCCATAAGGAAAAAACATAATGTGAAGAAGTTCACAGTGAGGTATTGATTTTCATTTCTTGTTTTGTTGCAAATGTAGGTGGTTCTGAATAAAAGGTGCTTCCTCCATCCATTATTAGTATATGGAATCACCCTGAGAATTCCACAAAGAGCTAAAGGATATAAAACGCACTCTTCCATCTAAGTTGATCTACATTGTAATCATAACACTAGCATGATCCAAATGCATTCCAGGTCTTTAGAAGATATTAAAGGCTCTGACAGTGCCTAAGGTTGAAGAATGTGAGAAAAAAATCATATTATCTGTATGCATATAAACTACCTTTATATATGTGAATGTGTGAGAGCAGGCTACTTCTCTATTTTTCATGTCTTCTGCTGATGGTGCATGATAAAGTGAGTATCATATGATGCTTCTCACTCAATATCTATACTCTGCATTAGATCCTGGTGATGTTGTTACTCAGTGTGGTGCTGTATACAGATTACAGTTCTGGAAAGGTCTACTGCCATTTATAGTTGCAGATCTTACATTTCAGTCTCAGTCTCTCACCCCTAGTTAGTATTCTTTAATTCTAGCAGCGTCAACAATGAAGTTTAGCTCTATCTTTGTTCCTAAACAGAGTATTTTCTTTCTTGCAAGACAGGCACGTGACTGACATTTTATATTCTGTACCCTAACAATGGCATTTCAGTATTCATTATATTTAGGGTGTAGTCTTGAAAATTCTGGCAACTCTAGAGGGAGGGAATAGAACAAGTAGCATTCTTCTAATTCAGGAAACTATTCAAAATTTGTGATTTTATCAGAGTTTGACTTGTATTTTTTGTTTCTTTCATTCAGCTTACGACTTCTCACAAGTCACTTCTCCTCTCTCTTGTACCAGAAATGTGAAGGATATTATGAAGCCCAGGATTATTGTACTGCAGTGTTCTGACACTTGTCAGTTTAGGTCTATAATGAAGTCCTATATTTTGGGGTGTAGACTCACATCAGACAGTAGTTGTAAGCTTCTATCCACTATGCTCTGTGATTATTTTTGTTTTGAAGTTTAATGAATTGGTTTTGTCCAACAGGTTAAGGTAGTGACAGCGACACATCTGTCACATTCAGTCCTCTGACCAGTTATATGAAAGCCTTTTCTGGGAAAGTCATATCTGTCAGGTAGAAATTAAACAAGATGAAAGTAATTTTTTTCTCTTGCTAAAATAAAAAGAAGCACTCTAAACAAGAGTGTGTCTACACCAAGGAGTTTATGAGCTGGAAAAAGTAAGATGATTTATAAATATCTTTGAAAAAACAGATTTACAAAACTTCTATTTAAACACTGTATTTTATATCCTAACTCATTAGCCTTATATGTCTATTTTCAGATAGGATGTATATTTATACAACTGTCAAATGTCATCTACACTGACACTGCTTTACTTTATTATTAAACTAGCATTACATAACATTGATATTTTGCCTCTTCAAACCAAAAGTTGCAAGTTTCTTATCACTAAATCCTGTATCAAATCTAACTTGAAAATTGGTCTATGTACATTCCATTGAAATAAACAATGATATCTGAATAGGTTACTCTTAATACAAGGTCACCCTCTGTTTCCCATTATCAGAAATCTACATCAGTATTTCTGTATAAAAGCAAACTACTGTATTTATCATCTAACCATACTGCATTTCTTTACAAAAAGACAATCTTGCTAATTTATTAGACCCCTCTGGGATCTCTTTCTCTTCTTTTTAAGTTGCTGATTTACTAAGACCTTAAAATACTCAGCAGAGTAAGTCAAGACATAGTATATACTAAATATGAAATATCTTTATTAACATTTCTCTTACTTTGTCAAGGTCAGCAAAACCATTTTTTAAAGCATGAAGAGATTTTAAATAAAATAAGAGAAAAAAGAACACCTTAATTACTCTACTAATGTTGATAATGTATTTACAAGGGAAAAAAGAAAAAAAAAAAAAAAGAAGAAACATACAGAATGGGATTATTCTCACCTGGCTGTAGAGGTTTGCAGATCTACACCTGGATCTAAGGTAGTCACTGTAAACTCGCTTTATGGTCAATGGAAACAAATAGGCACTTCTAGGAAACCGTTTTGACTGAAATTTTTAATATCTTATTTTGGGTGAGATAAATTCTGTCCTTCAAATTCCTATTATTCAAGAATTAAAAAACAATAGTACATATGTAGAAATATACACATGGTCAATTAATCTCACTTATAGAACTGTTATATCAAACAACATAAATGTGACAGATCTTGGATATGCAGGTTTGTAAAAAAGCATGTATCTCCACACTCTTCTCCAAAGTCCTGAGCATGGAACCCAAGGAGGAGTCTGCAGTTTTGTTTTTCAGAGTAAATCTCTAAAATATTGATTCTTTTGTGATCAGTCCTTTGACAGACCACTCATAATTTCATCACATAAAATCAGAAAATACATCACTTTGAGCTTTCCTAGATTAAGAACACTCCTTTCTGTCTTGAGCATTTTATTTTTAGTGACTGAAAACAAGACATAAAAATGGCCCAGGACCAGAATTCGAAGAAAGAAAAAAACAAAAATATGTAAAAACTCTCACTGTCAGACCTGTTTCCTGAGGTTTTACAAATCTTTCATAGAATTGGGATTAGTTCATTTGACATAATAATTGTGCAAGCAAAATTAAAAGCAAAACTTAGGATGAAAATTCAAAGTAGCCCCCCCCCCACCAATAGTTTATTCTGTCTTCTTGCACAAAAAGCATTAAACATAAAACTTTTAATAAATGCATCACATTTATTACTACATCAGATAGGAGGAATATATGAGAGAATGAAATAGAAAACATTTACCTCCTTCTCATCATTCCTCATACACTAACTTCTAAAAGAAAATCCAAGACTACAAAACCCAGAAAAGTCTATGTTAGAATTTTCATAGTCGTATTAGAGCAATGCAGATGTAAACAGAGTAAGACAATTTTGTTTATTATAGGTTCTACTGATACCTCCATCATTGAAAATATAATTTCAAAACTAGAATTTTTAAATAGATTACATACATCTGTCTTAAAAATACATTTCTAGATAAAACTAGATAAAAAGGCTAAAAAGCCCTAAGCATGAACAAAAGGAATTTTCAGTCTTTCAATGACAATCTGAGAGAACTACCTTCCCTAAAAAAAACCTCAAAAAACCAACAAAACCTGAAACAAAGATTTTAATTATGAAGTACTGATTGAATATTTGTCTTTTCTCTGCTGTATTGTACAAACCTGAAATTACAATTTTTTGTTATTGGTGAAAGTGCATTTGTTTCTTGTCATCAGCAAATTAGCATCCTACGCTTTGTTACTTAATCTATTTCAATAAAATTGTTAACCCAATCTCAAAATCAAAGTGTTTGAAACTTTAGGAATATTTGTGTTTTTCATGCATTAACTATTTTAGAGCCACAGTTTAAATTTCAAAAGTTATGAAGCCTCTGAATACCTCTGCTGTCTATCTTACCGCATCCATGAATGTTACCATATATCTAACAATGAATCTTTGAATATTTGAGCAATAAAACTCCATGGTCTGATGAGAATCATAGGCAGACTCCAGCAACTAAACAAAAATCTCTTCAGCTAAGACCAAAAAGAGAAGTTTAGACTAACAGTCTCGGAAACCTTAAATAGAAGTGTAAGGAAAACTATTTCTTGGCTCTGTGTTCACAGTATTCATGCCACTTTTATGAATCTTTTGCTGGGGTCCAAGAAATAATAAATGCAATTTCTTGTTGGGTGCTCTACATAGACAAATGACAAATGTGTATATCCATATATATTGTTCCCATGGAAACCATAATTCAGCTACTTTGTGCACATATATTAAAGAATAAGTTTATGCAAGGGAGATGAGATATGGTTTCTTTGGGAACATTAACATTGACTTTACCAACTTTTGTGAGTGCTAAATGTCAACCATTACTTTGCATTAACATATCTTGTACTTTCCTTATTGCATTGTGTTTGCTGAATAACACGCTGCATGCTTCTATAATGAAAGGATGTTTTGTAATATTTTAATGAAGAAGATAAGACATAAGGAGGCAACAAGAGCTTAAATTTCAAGTTTCCACTCTTAGGTTATTCTTTCAGTTGACAAGCTTGGAGTTGAAATATCATTTCTACTTCCAGATCTGCATAAATACAGAGCCATGATTACTTTGCTTTAGGAAACTTCACTAGTAAAAACATTACTTAATAGAATCTACCTTGGAGCATTACACTGTTTTCATCTTCAATATAAACAGAAGAATTTAGAGATGCAGAAGGCTAGAAAGTAACTTTTCCAATATTCTTAAACTAGTGAGAGTTTAGCTTTTTTTGTTAGATAATAAATAACTTCAAATTTACATAAAGGTCATGTTACATCACAATAGCTAAGCAAGATCTAAAAAGCCTGTATATTTAGCAAGTAGTCTTTCTCTTCACTATAAGGGCAGTCTAAAAATACATCAGAAATTTACCTTGCAGGTTCAGTTGTATTATAAAATGAAGTAGTAGAAAGATGTCAAACAATAAAAAGGAAAATAATTGTTTTTCAGATTACGTCATATGACTGAAACATCTTTTATGACAAGATTCCAGGATGAGGACCTACAACTTTTTTAATTTATTTTGGAGTAGGACAGAAATGCAAACAAAAATCTATCTATTTTGTTAATGCCCTATGTGTTTATACCATGTTCAAACATAATATGGTGGACAGATTAGCTTGTGGCTTCCAAAAGTTACTGTAACCCCTTTTTGCAAATGCACAAACATCTAGTGACTATTATTCCTTCTGAGGAAACAGTTTCTGTTACAAAAATTTGTGACTGGACTAAGTGTCAAGCCAATAATCCCATCATGGAAATTACATATTTTCTTATCATGGAGCTCAAAATCATAGAGAGCAAAAGAAGCAACTATATTTCTATATCTTTTTGCTGAATGGAGTTGAAAATTGTTGATATGTTCACCCAGATAATGGATTTCAGAAGCACTTCTGCTAAATCTAAAATGATAGGTCCACCACCCACCAGGTAAACTCTCAGTTTAAATCTAATCCCAAGAACCTATGGGGGCAGACAGAAAGACCAGAATTCAGCACTCCTTTCTTTGCCTTACTAAAGTTATGCATTAATGCTATACTGGGAGCAAGAATAAACTAGGAAAACACTAGCCAATTCCTAGTTCTAGTGAATTGGCCCTGATTAGCAGCCAAGCTCCCACACAACCTCTTGCTCACTCACTGCCCCTCTCCTTAACAGGAACTGGGAGAGGATAGAAAGACAGGAGTGAGAAAACTTGTGGATTGAAAAGAAAGCAGGAAAATCACTCACCAATTACTGTCATGGGCAAAACAGACTTAACATGGGGTATTTGGTTTCATGTATTGCCAGTTAACATAACCTAAACATTTAATTACTGGTTCTGTTATTGGGAAACAAATTGGTTTGGTTGGAATAATTTTCTTCATAGTAGCTCACATGGCACTGTGTTTTGGATTTGTGACCAAAACAATAACACAATGATATTTTATCTCTTGATGATCAGTGCTTACAAAATGTCAAGGCTGCCTTTGTTTCTCATGCTGCTCTGCCAGTAAGTAGGATGGGGGTGGGCAAGAGTTTGGGAGGGGACACAGCTGGGGCAGCTGACTCCAACTGATAAAGGTGATATCCCATACCATATGACACTGTGATCAGTAATTAAAGTTGGGAGAAAGAAGGAGGAAAGGGACATATTTGGAATTATGGTGTTTGTCTTCTCAAAGCAACCATTACAGATGATGAAACCCTGCTTTCCTGGAAATGGCTAAACATCTGCCTGTCAATGGAACATAGTGAATTCCTATTTTTGCTTTGTTTGTGAATACAACTTTGCTTTATCTCTTAAACTGTCTTTATCTCAACCCACAAGTTTTCTTACTTTTACCCATCTGATCCTCTTCCCAATCCCACTGATGGGAAGTGAGCAAGCAGCTTTGTGGGGCTTAGCAGCCTACCAAGGTTAACCTACAACAGGAGACAAATATTTAAAGACTCATGGAAAAATAAATTTCCTTCTGTTTTCCCAGGCTCAACTTAACTCCCAGCATCACTTCTCTTCAAATACTTCTACTCCCCACCTCCTAGTCTCCACTTCACTCCTTCACTCCAGACACCTCTTCTCCCCTCCTGTTGCCACTGCAGATTACACTCAATCCCTTCAGTGAAGCAACAAGCAACACTGGATATTGGGATCAGTGCATAGATGTTTCTTTCTGACACTCCTTATTTCTCACTCTTTTTTTTTTTTTTTTTTTTTTCCTGTTGTTCCTTCCTTCTTACTTGCTTCCTATGCTCTGGAAGCTCACCCTCCACATGACATAGTCCCTTTTTGGAGGTATGCCTGCTCTCATGTGGGCTTATCCATGGACTGCAGTTTCTAGGGGGGACATACTTGGTCTGGCATGGCCCTCTACAGGCTGCAACCCCTTTGGGGGTGTTCCCACTCTGCCATGTAATCCTCCTACTGCTCTGACCTTGTTTTTTCCTCCTTCTCCCTCTCTCCAGCATTTTCTCCCCTTTCTTAAATATCTTTACACAAAGGTACCACAAGTCCTCTAGCTGGTTCACCTTTGGCCTGTTGTGGGTCCATCGCTGAGCTGGCTGGAACTGGCTGTGACTTGCTGTGGCCCTGAGCTTCTCTCACAGATGCCAGCCCTGAAGCTCCACCATCCCCTCCCCCCAAAAAACATCCTTTGCCATTTACGCCTAATACACTAGTCAAAATCTACACGGGTTGTATAACTCAACATCCAAGGCCAAACAAATATGTACTTCCACCATGAGAGTTTTTTATCTCAAGTTCAGTGATGTCTTAATGTATTTCATACATTTACATATCTATCTACACTATATCAAGCACACATTACCTTAGACTATGCTTTAGTGGACTTTACTATTTTGGAAATAAGTTTACAAAAAAGCAGCTTAAAGGAAAGCTGAAGGGCATATGAGGACATAATATGGACAGTTATTCAACTTTAATTTTGCAGTAGATGCCTAGAAAGATGAGCTCACTCTTCTACCAAACGTTATCACAAACAGTCCTCCTAAAGGCAGTGAAATTCCTCATGAAGCAAGACATTACCTATTTTGGGCTAAGTTATCAGAATCTAGCCCATAATGATTGCAGTGAACCATTAAACTCTTGACATTTATCACATTGTGGTATTTACCATTAGTGATTCATTTGCAGTTCCCCTATGCTTGGAATGGGGAATACTGCAAATACCATATGAAGTTTAACTACCATCAGCAGTAAATGTCAAGATTTTAATGGTACTTGCTCTACATGCAATATGAATTTAGAAATGAAAATATTCAAAAAGTCTGAGTTCTGAACTAAGTTTGTTTTGTTGTATCCTGTATTGTATCCTGTAATTTTACAGATTTAAATTACGTTTCAGATTTATCTGATTTATAGAAACTGTTAAAGACTTCACTATCAATAATTTAATCAAAGTTTCACTTTCTTAGAAGCTCATGCCATACATAACAGTCTACACAAGCATACTTGTGATAGGTAATAGTTAGTAGCCTGGTTTATAATATTATAGTGTAATTAGTTTTGTAAATTGCTTTTCATGAGCTAAAAGGAACTCTACAAAATTCCAAACTATTAACTAATATTATTGTATAGCATAGATGTGAAGTGTCAGTATTATTCTCAGACAGTTGAGAGAATATATGCAAGGGTAAATACACACATGCACACACAGGTTTGACATCAGACCTTTCTCATACCACCATTTTTTAAGCCTGCAAGCTCCACTTTGGCTACAGGCCTTGTTTTCCCTATTTATTCCTTGTACACCACAGGGGAAACAGTAATATAGCTAAAATTCAGCAACTGATAACATTTGATTAAACGTGGAGAGTTCTTAAAACTCAGTAAGCCTCTCAGGTCTGAAGTATTGTTTCAGGGGGGGAAGGAAAAGAAAGAGTTAATAAAAATCAAAGCAAACTAACAGAATTAAAGAAGTAATGCAAACTGCTTTACAAAGTTGGGTTTTTAATGACTAAAAACTTTTTCATGTGCACAGCCTTTGTAATAGTTATACTTACTAGCCTGGGACTATTAAAGATCAGGCCCGATATGTATACACATACTTATAGACAACCTATTTTTCTCAGAATTTACCAAAAATAATTTAAAAAAAAAAAAAAAAAAAAAAAACAACAAAAAAAGCGGCTGAGAAATAAAGATTTCTTAATTTTTTTCTAGATGGAAAACTTGAAATGTATCAGTCTCCCCCAGTCCTTAAATCTTTGTAAGATTGGTACAGACAAGAAAAAAAAAGCTTAGAAAGCTTTCTCTTTGCTTAATTTCATTTTATTAACTTTAATAGATGATAGTAGACACATGTTTTCCATCAAGTCCATCACTGAAAAAATAGACAAAATTTTAATAAAGGACCATTTATTTACCCCTTGATGTTCTGTAGTGAAATACTAAACAGCAATTACTGATTAACATTCATGCAGTTTTCTGAGTCGGTTACAAAATATTTTGAAAAACATGGAAACAACTTTAATTACTTCTATTTAAACTTGCTCCCATATCTAAATAAAAAACTTGCTGTCATTCATTCAAAAAAGCTAGACTTTTAAATAATCATATATGTCTCAAAAAGCTCTTTAATACACTAGACAGTAAGCCTTCTACTGTTAAATATCAGTCTCCTCACAACAGCTCTTTAGAAAAATAGGCTTAAGACCATGTCTAAGGTTTAATTAATAAAGAAATAATCATTGGGAATTGTCACTGTACATTACCATATATAGGCAGAATCTTCACTCTTTTCATAATTGCTCTAAATAATTTTTGAGAGGTTTTCTCTAGTTCCTTCTTTTTTGCCTTGTTCTCAAAATTGATATAAAGCAAAAAAGTCCCCTGGCCTGCAATATGGTAAGCCCACTAGGAGCACATTCAGCCTAATAGTTATGTATAGAATTTTCTTAAGAAATCTCCAGTGTCATTACACAATGTTTAAAAAATATTTTGTGCTTCATTAGTTTGGTACGATAAAGCACCTTTTATTTTAATTGAATGTCATCTTACATGATGACATTTTACAATGTGAACTTATAATAAAGCGAAAACTTGAGAACCAGTGATGTATAATCAGAAAACAGAATAATCAATCAGAACATACATTTATTAACTAGAAGTGACTGAACATTAACACCTATGAGATAATAGCTATATCACATTTTGCTGCTTCTGCATCGAAGATTGCAGATATTTTGTGCATTAAAGTCCAGATACCAAGGTTACCAACTATGTGTAACAACATTATGTGAGTTTTAGAACCTGAACTTTGTGAATTCAGAGAACTTTAAATAAATAATAGAAGTATACAAAAAAGAAAAAAATCCAGAAGACAAAACCTACAACTGCAATTAGAAAAAAAAATAAAAAAATAAATAGTAAGATCCAAGTCTTTTATTTCTTCAAATCCATCATCAGTTATGGCCACATACAAGGACATTTTAATAGATGCAGTTCTACAATTTCATTAAATTAGTCACAACAAAGTTTTTTAAAAATTAAATCTCAAATGTAAATTAATATTTAGGATGACTTTCAAGGAACACTTCAATAACTTCAAGGAAGACCTTTAATTTCCTATGTGGAAATTCAATCACATTTTCATAGAATCATAGAATCAGAGTGTAGTCCAGGTTGGAAGGGACCTCAGAAAATCATCTGGTCCAAACTTTCGTGGCAAAGGGAGACTACATGAGATTATCTAGCACCCTGTCCAATAGCATCTTGAAAATCTCCAGTGACTGGGATGCCACCACGTTCCTGGTGAGGCTGTTCCAGTGATTGATTGCCCTCATTATAAAAAATTTCTTTCTTATATCGAGATGAAACCCCTCCCAGTGCCAACTTGTACTTATTGCCCTTTATCTTTTCCATGCAGTTCCTTGTGAAAAGGGAGACTGTGTCCTCTTTGTAGACGCCCTTTAAGTACTGAAATACTGTGATTAAGTTCCCCCTGAGCTTTTTCTTCTCCAGGGAGAAAAGACCTAACTCCTTCCACCTTTCCTCATAGGGCAGGTTCTCCAGCTGTTTGATCATTTTCATGGCCTTGCTTTGGACCCTATCCAAGTCTGTCCGAGTCTTTCTTGAATTGTGGGGATCAGAACTGGACACAGTAACTCCAAGTGTAGCTTGACAAGTGCTGGGTAGAGTGGGATGATCACATCTCTGTATTTCTTTGTAAAGCCTCTGTGGATACAACCCAGGGTCTGATTCACCTTTGTTGCTGCTGTGGTGCACTGCTGACTCACGTTCAACTTGTTGTCCACCAGGACCCCCAGTTCCCTTTCAGCAAGGCTGCTCCCCAGCCACACAGATTGTAGCCTGTACTGGGCTTTTTGGCTGTGTCATCCCAGGTGCAGGACCTTGCACTTGCCTTTGTTAAACTTCATACAGGTCTTGTTTGTCCACTCTTCCAGCCTGTCCAGGTCTCTGTGTAAGATCGCTATCCCTTCTTACATCTCTGCCTCACCATCCAGTCTGATGTCATCAGCAAACTTGGTCAAAGTGCTTTCAATCCCATCATCCAGATCACTTATCGAGATGATAAATAGTGTGGGGCCCAGTATCAATCCCTAGAGGAGCCCACTTGTGACAGATCACCAGCCTAAGCAAAAACCATTGATCAGCACCCTCTGAGTGTGACCTGTTAGCCAATATCCTCCTCATCTCACAAACCACCCACCCAATCTATATCTTGTCAGTTTATCAAGGAGAAGCCTGTGGGAAACAGCATCAAACGTTTTGTTGAAGTCAAGGGAAACAACATCCACTGCTCTCCCCATGCTGACAGAAAGTATTATTTTGTTGTAGAAGATGATCAGGTTAGTCTGTCATGATTTGCCTTTGGTAAATCCATGCTGTCTTTTCCTAGTCACCTGCTCCATTTCATTTGTAATAGTTTCTAGGAGAACCCATTCAATTACTTTCCCAGGAATTGAAGACTAATGGGCCTGTAGTCTACTGGGTCCTCTTTTGGGACTTTCTTGTAAATAGGTATGACATTTGCCCTATTTCAGTCAGCAGGGATATCCCCTGATCTCCATGACTTTTGAAGTATATATTTTCAAACCTGCTCATTTACTCATGTTCTACACAAGAATCCTAGGACCCCATCTTATTAAAAGCCAAAACAAAAATGAAGCAAAATCTCATTTTAAGAGCTACAGACATTTGTTTTGCATACTGTAAAAAGGTATCTTTGAATTAAGGACTGTTTAAGTCCAAGTTCACAAAAAAGAAAGGGTACTACCTACAATACTTCCATGACTGAATTGAAGAGAGGAAAATGGAAGGATATAAATTTCATATTTAAAATAGAATAGAATAGATTTTACTGATAAGTAAATATTTACTTATCAGCAATTAAAGAGTCTGAGCCTTTATTAGTTTATTTTAGACCCTGCATTGAGACTTATCCAACTGAGTGAATATAGTTCTTTTCAATGTGATTTTCAGTTTCAGAATTTAGATGTAAATTACAACATATTTTCTCAACAGATAGAACAGATTAAGCCAGATCATCTCAAATTTCAGGAATCATGAAGACTCCTCTATCACTAAAGATAAAACACTGGATATGCACTCCACATGGTAAAGATATGAATTTTTACACTGAATAATACTGACTGTATCCACCCTGATACTCCAGCAACCTAAGTACTCCTGCAGGATCAAACACACACTGCATCTCTTTTCAAAGAAAATTAAACCATCCACTTTTTGACAAAGTGCTCTGTTTATTCATTCTTCAGACTGCTGGGAGCTCCAGATTCATAGTCCTAAATTGAAGCATATAAATGTAGGTGTCCAAGAGTCTGCAAATGTAAATCTATTTAGCTAGCTTTGATTTATTCCTGTATTTGGACAGCTGTACAGCTCTCCATGCTACAGTCCAGTTGCTTAAACAGAGGCACATACAGCCAGTTTGGAAAATTGCCTTCAGTCGTTCATCCAAAAGGATTGACTCCCCCCCAGTCTTATGTGAATATGTGTCTGTCAGACCCATGTGGATATCTCAAATGTCTTAGCAGACCAGAAATAGCATCTACTGCTACAGTTCAGAGCTGGCTGTTATCTGCCAAGTTTCTCTGACTGATTCGGCTAGTTCACTGCTGACCATGGTGCAAGCACAGAAAATGTATCTCACACATGGATATCTAAATTTTGGTATCTAAGTAAGGTTTTGAGGACTGAGGAGTTACTGCAAGGGCCTTGAGCACATCTCCTCACTTCTGGATGTTTGCTGCCCTGGGCTCATGATCAGCTGGGAAGGAACTCAGCTGGTGACCTTGGGGAAAATTATGAAGAAAGTGGGCTTGGTAGGGCTTGACTCTCTTCCCTCGCAAATGGGGCTGTCCTGTTGGGACTGGCCTGGGCTTCTGCTCTGTCAAAGCCAGGCCATGATCTACAGGATAATGTCCTCAGCCTGACCCCATCCCCAGGGAATTTCCTGATGCCTGGGGCTGGGATTGTCCCAGTGCTCCCTGGCTTCTCTGTTCCCTGGCTGAGGCAGTGAAATGGGTCCTGACTGCCAGGCACTGACCTGAAAGCCCCTGGGGAGTCACATGCTGCATCTTCACAGATATATCTGCAGTCAGCATATGTATGATTGTCCAGCTGGCTGCTGTAAAATGGTAGAAACTCAGATTACAAAATTTCTTATTTCTTTCTACTGTTCTGTCAGTGGTGTTCAAAAATTACTCCAGTCAACAGAAAAGCTCCATACTGTCAGGGATCACCTAGGCAAAAAGGATTTAAAAGTTAACAGTAAAACAAAGGAGCCATTGAGGATACTTGGAAGGAGCAAGTGTAGGAACTGGGACCTTAGAAGGAAAACTGCATTGTCTGGTAAATATCTATAGAACCAAATGATCTCCACAGAGTAATTATTCTTTCATGTCCACTGATGATGATCAGGTAATGAAAACATACCTAAATTAAGGCTTCCACCTATGTACTGGTATGAATTTGTGAGATCTGTGGCATACAACTTGTTGGAGAGATGAAAAACAAAACATGGCTGGTGTGGGAATTGCCTGTCTGGGTAATTTTTGGGAAAAGCGAGTACAGCCTGTGGTTGTTGGCATCAAAGTCATGGTAAATCGACAAGCTGTAAATAAAAACTTCTACAGATGGGAAAACTAGATTACTTGAGAGGATTGCTGCAGTATAGGATGGGTTAATGGAATGCTACACAAAGAGGGAGCAGGCAGCTGGATACTTCTCATAGCTGAGAGGACTCTCTTGATCAGCCATTTATTATAATGAGAATTATTACTACATCTTCTCAGGGATGAATGAAGAACATGGCCCAACATCTGGGAGATTCAACCTGATTTATCAAAGGCAATCTTAAGGATGTGTAAAGCTAGAATTTGTCTTTTTAGGAAAATTAGCATCCTTATCTGTCAGAATTACATACATTAAGAAATGTGCTGCCTGTCTCCTAATATTCAGACTCCTGAATATTACCACTATGAACTGATGAGAATTTCCTGACCTTCTGACTGGAATAAAATGAGAGTTCCATAGTATCACTTACATAATAATACTGCCATACAGGATTTTAAGAACATTAGGAGAATTACAATATTGATCTGTGAGTGAGAGCTCAAGAGATGAAACTTTAGTGAGTATTCTCTAAAATCCGCACTTCTAAGAGTAAAGGGATGAGTTACTCATCCTGCAGGCAAATGTTCAACTATGGATGATCTCTCAAATAGGCCTGCATATTGTGCAGACTTTTTTTTTTTTTTTTTTTTTTTTAAATTTTGGAGTTTTTTGGACTTGAAAGTATATAGGAAAACAGAATAAAACTCAAGTGCATTTGGAAAATTAAAGAAATGAAATAAATAAGTAGGAATCAAATTCAAGGAGAGTGCAAAGTATTGTAACTAGGAGGAAATAATCATAATTAGTATTTGTATAGATGAAGAATTTTCTTTGTTTTGGTTTGGAGGTTTTTTTAGCTAATGTCTCAAGTCAATCACAGCCTTGGAAATTTCAAATCCTCTCCTCACTACACTCTGAAAAATATTACAGGAAGGAAGTCCAAAGAAAAAGACAGACAGTACACTTCTGTACTGGAAACACAACTGTTCCAGGCTGTATATACTGTGGAAGAGAAATCTGAAATGTAAGTCCTCAAATACTTAAAAGATAGCTGCAAAGTGAAGAGGAGGACAATAAATAATGAGCTAAAGATAGACTGAGCATTTCTGTACAGTGCTTTCAGAAATTTAAACATGTCCTAGTTAAACACTAGAATAGACTGTATAAATTATTCTGTGTAGAAAGCAGATCTGAACTCTGCATTCCCTTTTGGTAACATTTGTCTAGCATTGCTTGTGCATAGTATAGTTTGCTGTAGGGTTGGGAGTGGACTTGCTGACCTCTTCAAGTCTTTTACAGACTTGTTTTTTATGATATCTCAGAGGTAATCCCTTAAGCAACTCATCTACTTCTCTTTTTTCCCCTTTCTTAATAATGAATAGATTAAAAACATATTTTTGTACTGATCTATTCAGTTTCTCTCTTTTTCCCACTGAGACAAATCCATGTGTTTAGTTTTATGTTTTCCATAAAGTGTCACATATAAAATATTAATCTCAAAGCAGGAAAGTTGATATTCTGAAGGTTACTCTTTCATACTGTTTCAGCGGGATGATTGGTTACTGTAATTAAAAAAGTTAATTGTTCAACATTTAAAATATTACTGTGCTAGTATTCTTTTCTAAATTCGGTGTAGAAAACTATTCCTATGACCGTACAGTTTTACATTTGTTGTTTTGCCCATTTCCAGTCTTTAAGTGTGCTTAACGGATGTTTTTCTGCAGGTGGTGGATGTGTGTGCTGAAGTAATTTCTTAAATTAACAGAGTTCTGTTGAATTGGATGGCATAATATTGATTTACATTATCTGAAGATCTGAATTACCACTTTCTACTTTCCTTCTTTTTTTTTTTTTTTTTCCCACAACAAGTATTTTGTGACACTCTATCACCAGGATATTCAAATTCTGTAAAATTAAAATTCATAAACTGTTACTGAGAGAAAAGAAATTTTGGGAAGGAAAATCCTAGAAAAGAGGTGGAGGTTTTCTGCTGCTGTTAATGATTTACAAAATCCTTTTATCTCTAATGGTTCCTTGTTGTTAGTTTGTCCTTCAAGTGGAACTCCCACCCCAAATTTTCCTCAGGGAAAATAGAATTAAGTCAGGATTTGCATGCAGGTAAACAGTGAAAAGGAAAATTTATTCAGGGAAGCCAAACGGAAACACTTACGGAAGCATTTTTTAAAAGAAGAAATCTTCCACTAAGAAATAAAATACACTAGTAGAGAGGACATAATTGTCATTTCTCCTTTATGAAAAGAGAACCTAAATTTCAATTTGCTTCATATGGAAGCTCTTTAAATGAAAACAAAAATGGAAATAACTAGAATATTTTTTCCTATATTTGGATACACCATTAGGAGCATAAATACCTTTCAAGAACAAGCCTTCCCAGCATCAGAATCAGCATATTTGTTTTAAATAATAAAGAAGGAACAACAGAAGGAATTAGCACTACAATATAAATGGAAAGAAAATAAATTATTCTCTAGATAATAAAGAAAAGAGGAAAATATTAGTGCATTTCAAAATTATAGATTTCCTGGCATTTATAGCTACTAACTAAATATTATGTGATTAAATTAATATGAAAGTCCATTTGCTTCTCCTTACAGAAAATATTCCAAAACAAAGCTACATGTGAATTCTTTTCACTTGCGAAAGTCAACAGTGGACAGTATAGAGAGTCTGCAGTTAACTCTTACAGATTCACTTCTAATTGCTATTTTAAAGGATATTGTATTTTTAACACTTTTTTGGATATTTTCTTTATATTACAAAATAGTTGTGTTAATGAAGGCAGCAAACACATTTAAAAAGCTGATATCACTGAAGAGTTGAGACATAGCAAAATCTTAAAGTCTGAAAATATGAGAAGCTTAGCTTTACCTGAAAACATAAATAAATGCCATACCAATATTTTTATGTACTTTAATTAATTGAACACTAGCATATCACACTAGCTAACATTAAGGAAACACAGATGTTCTCCTTCTCTACCTTGACTTGTAAAATACATTTAACAGAAAGATTAAAAAGTAAATGTCTCAGGGATTTCTATGCAGGAGAAACAATTCTATTTCAGGAGAGATTGGATGACCAATGCAAAGCTCCAGAGCAGAATTCTGACCTTTTGAATTTAGAAATAAAGACAAAGCTAAGCAACTTCTCTTTCCTGAAAAATAGCAATACTTTTTTTACATCATATGGTATTTTCAATACATTTTTGGAAGAGTCTGAACTAAGATAATGTGTCACTCATTCTGCCCCACATACCAACTTAACATGTCCTGATTGTTATGCCTTTTCTCTTAGGTGAGGCACAGTACTTGTGTATAGAGGTATTTTTTTGCTGTGGGATTGTGCTATCCTTGCAGTAAAATGTATGACAATCTAAACCATGAAATGTACATAATCACATTCACAAGTGTTTCCTCATTGTTAGTTAGTTAGTATCTAGATAAGTAAATACTAATCTAAGCATCAAAAACCATTTGAAGATGTAATTTGAGAAAGGGAGCCCACTGAAAAATCAGGTCTGTTCAGTCATTATGCTATTTAATACTATACGACTGCCATTTGTGAAGCAGTATTAAAGAACAGTTCCAGAAATAAACAGGACATTCCTGACACCCACAACTTAATATAGTTGCATCACAGAATCAAATTATTATTCAGGCTGGAAGGGACCTTTGAAGGTCCTACTGAAAGCAGGATCAACTCTGAAGTCAGAGAGGGTTGCTCAGAGCTTTGCCCAGTTGGGTCTTCAGAACCTCCAAAGATGGAGGTGCCACAGCCTCTCTGGGCAATCTGCTCCACTACCTGACTGTTCTTATGGAGAAAAAGTTTGTGTGCTATCTGTCCGAATGACTTCTGTTTCAAATTTCCTCCTTCACCTCTCATTCTTCTGCCACACACTGCTGGGAAGAACCTAACTCCATCTCCTTTCTGATGTCTCCCCTAGGCACTATGGGCTGCTGTTAGGTCCTCCACAGCCATCTCTTCTCCAGAATGAACAAGCCCTGGTCCCTCAGTCTCTCTTCACAGGGTAAGTGGTCCAGCTCCAACCATTCTGGTGGCCTTCCATAGAACTTCCTCCAACTTATCTATATCTTTCTTTTATTGTGTGTGTAAATGCAACCAAGTTCATTATCTAGATGTGGTCTCATAATAGCTGAGTAGAGGGGGGTAATTACTCCCCTTGATCTTCTGACTGTGCTCCTGTTCATACAGTCCCATATGTTGCTTATTCTCTTTTTTGTCAAGGTGCCTTGCTGGCTCACATTCAACTCACTGTCCTCCATGACCCCCAGAACCTTCTACCCATAGCTGCTACTCTCTAGATCATCACTCACTAATCTGTATTGTTGCCAGGAGATTTTTCTTTCCAGAGAATGGACATTGCATTTTTCTTTGTCAAAATTCAGGAGGTTCTGTCAACACATTTCTTCACACAGAGGATTTCAGCACTGACCTCCAGTGTATCTGTTGGTCCCTCCAAACTCAGTGTCATATGCAAATTTAATGACAGTGCACTGTGTCACCTCCTCCATGTCATTGATAAAGATGTTAAACAGAACATGTTCCCATAGATTTCTGTGGTACTTGTTACCAACAGCCATCCCATTAACTACCATTCTCTGAGCCCAGTTATCTGACCAGTTTTTTACCTATTGATTTTTCCATCTATCCAGGCCGAAATGTCCCAAATTCTACACAGGAACATTATTTAAGAGAGTGTCAAAGCCTTGCTAAACTAGAGAGAAATTGCATGCACAGGTCTCTTTTCATTTACAAATCAAATTATTTTATCACAGAAAGCAATCAGGTGGGTCAGGAATGTTTTGCTCTTGGTAAAAATCCATGCAGTCAGGACTAATTTGTGAGATTTTTCCAGTAAGGTTGACCATACTGTAGTTTCTCAGGTTGACCTTTTGGACTATCTTTACAATGAGCACAACATTTGCCTGTCTCCAGTCATTGGAGATATTATTTGATTTCCATGACCTTATGAAGATGACAGACAGCCTTGGAAGGACACTGACAAGCTCACTCAGCACCCACAGATGTAGCCTGTCAGGTGTCATGGGCTAGTATGAGTTGAGTCCTGAACAAATTCTGATCCGCAGCTGGTAGTTCCTCTCCTCCTTAAACCCTGTGTCTAAGAACGGAGGACCCAGAGACCTTGTTGATCAAAACTGAGGCAAAGGAGGTGTCATCTGTGTCTTCTGACACTAAATGGTTCATTGCTAGGTTTCTATTTTCCTTATGATATTCTGGCAAAGACTTGATTTGTGAATTGTGCCTGTGTGAAATTGATGTCCAAAATATGTGCATGTATGCAGAAGATTTTCTCTAAATGGGTAAATCATAAATTAGTCACAACTCTTTCCCCTACATTCACAAAATCCTTTGGAAATCTTTGCTGCAGCTTGTATTAGAATCGCCAAAGTTATTACTCTCTTAACTTTAACCAAACAAAATTTAAGAAAGCTATTTGGAAGTTTCCCATCAACTTGTTTTCAATATCTTCAAAGTTGCATTTAAAATATGTTAGCATATTTGCTCATCAGGACAACTATCCATGTCAGTAAAACCTAAAATGATAGGAAATAGCTACACTACAGTATTAAATTCACAATTTCTCCTGATAGACTGGATCAAAATTCATAAGCAAGATCCCATAACAGGTCTTTAAACAGATAATTTGGACTTGACAAACACAAAAACATAATATTGTATGTTACCTATGAGTATTTAGGACTGTCTCAGAAAGAAAAAAAAAAAGGTTTTCCCTTTGTTCTCAAATTTAAACATACTGAGTAGCTTAGAAATATTCAACATATTATGCTTACTTATCCAAACAAATGGATACATGTTTACTCAAAAGTGAATGAGATCATTAGCCTATCCAGGCAAGTTAACTTGCTTTGTTCTATGCCTGATTTCAGCTCACTTCAGCTCTTAATCCCACAGAAGAAATTGCAAGGCTATGCATTTTCTTGTCTTACATCATTCAAAATATCTGTTCCAGGAACAGATAAAAAGATCAATTACATAATCAGAGCTTTCCTCTTTAGTTAGTATTTTTTATGGAGATGATATGCAGAATATGCTATCAGGTTTTTAAGTCTTTTACAAATTTTCTGTCTTTTTTAAGAAACATCGGTCCTGAGTGAATTAAAAAAGAAAAAACAAGTACTTAACTAATGTAGACTGAAAACAACAAAGCAGAACACCACACTCTGTGACAAGAAAATTTGTGATCACACTCAATCTCAATGCAGACTGTCTTTCTAAACCAAATCAATCCTTTGAGACTTCAAATAAATTAGCTGTTTCACTACCGTATGATTATACTTATGAAGAAGCCCATTCAAAATGTCTTAAATACTATCAGGTTTTTATTTAGTTCTTTTCCTTGACCACAACCATTTGCTTTGACTGAAAACTTTCAACACTTCTGAAAACAGATCTTGCCTGTATTAAACAGGAGTTTTCTCTGTCTTTGACTTTTCATTTAGGCTGACAGGTTAAGCAAATCTGGGAATTTCTACGCTCTACATAAGACCTCAGAAGAGAAATCACTCAACTGGATGAGCAACATACAAAACAAGGACTAACCTTTGCTAATCAAACACAGGCGCAGTGCTGAATCTCTGCAGAATACTGTATGGATGTTATTGATCAATAAATTCCCTAACAGACTATTGCCTTGATCACCATAGACATAAGCTTTGCCACTCTCAGTAACACACTTTCAGGCCTTAGTTATTAATGAGTGCTACTAATATATCCTACAAGCACGGCTCAACCATTTTAATGTCTTTATCATCACAATATACTGAGAAATAAGAAAAACATTGTAAGAGACTGTGTTGGACTGTGTTTGTCTCAACATTGCTGCTGCACCACTACCACTTCCTGGCCTCAACATCCTGTCGTCATGGAGGAGTACGCTCTGAAGGAGATGAAATGTCCCTGAAGAAATCACCGTATCCATCCGAAGCTGGGACAACAACATCCTTTATAGTGCCTACCAAGCTGTGCTTGCATGCGAGGCTGGGTGGAGAGGGAGTCAAGGTGAGGAAGATGTGCAGAGGCTGAAGGTGCCACAGGTTGACCCTCCCCCCGGCACGACCACCGTAAACACCTGGGCATGCACGCATGGAGGAACATAGGGTGGCACATATTACAATGAGCTACGTGGAAATTGGCAGATTCGTCAGAGAAATTGTGGGGACTGAGACAATAAAAGGACTGTGTACTTGTCTCTCAGTGGAATTTGACTTCATCTCTCTGTGGAGCTCGAAGCTTGGATTTTGAGAATTTGACATCATCTCTCAGTGGATCCCCCATCACCTGCATCGAGACCAAGCCAACGGGATGTCGCTGGATTCATGGTGGTGGTATCTGAACTTGCTGCATCTCTTCCATTTTCTTGCTTACTTGTTCTGACTTTTTCTTTCTTCTTCTCTCTGTCCTATCGCTATTACCCCTTGTTACAGGAATAAAGCTTAAAAGGTTGTACAGCATCTGAGCTCGTTTGTGTCTTTATCTTGCTCTCGGGATCGTATTGAAACCTTCCCTGACTTTGGATCAGGACAGACATATAGTCATTTTGTACTAATTTTTCCAATCCCATAATTAAAGAATAAAAAATAAAAAAATCAAATCTCAAAACAAGTGAAGGTCACATGATTAGAGGGAGGCTGTATGCAGATTAATACTATGTTTTTAAAACTTCCTACATACTTAACTGCCATTCCTTTCAATATATTTTAAATGTTTCACTATAAGCAACTTCCAGGAGGAATCCATATAGTCTGAAACATAGTGTGGAATGAAATAAGGAATCAACTTTTCTATGTTTTTTGATGAGTAACGGCATCTGCATAAGGGAAAAAAGCAAAAAGTAGTATTTGTATCTCACATAGTCCATGCCAGATGGTCTGCTGAAGACACTAATTCCTTGCCTGCTAGGAAACCCTAATTACTGCTTTAAAAGAAGTAATTTAAGTAATTTAGCAATGGTTTTATCTGATATAACATTTAAAAAAATAAGGAAAATAAGAGGAATGAAAATATTTATGTGAGAGATACAGTTTCATCATTTATTTTTCATCTGCAGATCTGTGGTACAACATTGATTGTTCTGAATCTCAATATAAACAAGATCCCTTTATTATATGGTAGTGAAAATTGTATTGTACTAAATCCTGTCATTTCATTCCTGTGTTTGTCTCTGTGCTATCTATTCTTTTTATATTGAGTTCCATATGGACATCACAGAATAAAATTGCAAATTTAGCCACCTTATTAAAAAGAGAAGAAAAGGCAGAATTTTCCACCAGAAAGCATAAAATCCTGACAGCATTTTGTGGAAGAGTACTGTAAAGTTATGAGGCAATTTCAGAGGAAATAAAATTAATTTAAAGGGATAATAAAACTTTTTTAAGCATTGCTTGTATACTTCATAATTTGTTATATCCTGTCAGCTAAAAATAATGTTCATGCTAATTATATTTACTGTCTCCATAACTGAGTAATAACCATGCTATCTCTCATTTATTTTTGTCTGTAACAATATCACTAATATGTAATGTACACCCTTAATATTTGCAATCATACAAATGTACTGAACCCTAAACCTCATAGGATGGGAATAACCATGGCATCTTATAATTATTGTATTTGTTGGAGGTTCTTTAACTATGTGTCCACATCTATAACATTAGAAAAATGCAAACACGTTACATAGACTTGTTAATTGTTTGCTTGCTGCAACTAAGAGGCAGAATTAGAACACTCAAATACATTAAAATGAATTGTTAGGATTATTTTAGGTTTTTGTTAGCATCTGAGGAGAATGGAGTCATAAAAACTTTAAAACAAAGAATATCCTTTACAAATACGTAGTTTGATAAATAGAACAAAGTGTAAAATACTATGACCCAAAGCAGAAGTATTTATCTCTTAGTAATTAGACTGCAACTGAAATGAAAACCAGGATGAATTCTTTATACTGTACTGTACTTCAAGCAGCCAAAATGAGAAAGCATGAAAAGGATAATAAGGGGGAGTGAGGATGGGGGAAGGAGTCAGGGACAGGAATGGGAGACATTCTAGACAAATGTCTCAAGACATTTTCTTATGTTTCTTACCTAAACATAAAAATCAGAGATGTCCACAGAAACTAAAATTTTTGGGTTTTTAGTATCTAAAAAAAAAAAATCTGAACATTGTAGAAACATACCATTTTGATTACTTTTGCCTTTTATAAAATATTTTCTTTCAACACTTTATCCAGCCACTCTTTAAAAAATATAAAAACAAGATTCACATATAAGTTTAAATATTTTCAACTATCCAAAAAGCCATATTTTTAAATGTTGGACAAATCACAGAAATTTGGGATAGTTTCCAAGCCCACATAAGAATGAGATATTTTTTCATGTTTTTTCCTGCAGCTTTTTTTGTAAGCAATTGTATAGAAAGAGAAGATACCAGTAGTATCACTGGTTGATACTTCCAACTATTTTTCTTTACTTCAGTAGCGATATCGATCTATTTACAGTCTAGTTTCCCTCTATAGTAACAAAAAATTAAAGTGAGAGCAGTAAAGGAAAATTGCAGGTTCCATCACAGATGCAATGTAAAGTTGGTCATCTGCCCTGGCTCCTGCTCATCCTTGCTTCCTCATTCCTCTCTCTAGAGCTGAAATGGTGCCAGGGACAACAGGTCCCTGCTCTAGCAGGGCAGAGAACGGTGGCAGGACCCAGAAGCAGAATCACTTTGCCTGTGTTTGCCAGTAGTGCTCTTCATTCTCCTGATGCAGTGCTCTATTTATAGCTCCGGGCATTGCCATAGATTTTCTCAAAGAGAAGAATGGGTCCAGCTCTCTGATGCTGTGGTCCCCACAAAGAGGTAAAATCCCTTAAGGGACAGGTCCTGAACATCCTGAGAGTGCAGTTAAACTGGGGAGCAGTAATTAGAGAGAAACAAAAGCATTCTGGCCTAATAACTGTTCCTCAAACCATCACCGTGGTACCATGTCCACAAAGTTTAAGATTATGGAACCTGAGCTGAATGTAATGTAAAATACCAGAAACAGTGGTGATAAAACTAAAATTTTGTCATCCATCACTGACTGGTATTACTGAAATACTGCATTGGATATAATATAGTTTGCAAATCAATCTAATGTGTTTCTGCACAGTGCACTGAGCTCTTTTTTACATACATATTGTTCAGTCATTTAGGCCTGCCTATACTAATCAGGACAACATTTTTTTGCCCTTTTACTCTGATGTGAATGAACAAAAGAAAGGAATCTGACTGAGGCTGCACATTTAAGAACCTCTAGCTTGAAAGCAATCTAAATCCTCTTGTGCATAGACACACCAGTTTCCAAGAGTACTTCTAACCCAGACTGGAAAATAAAATCTAAACAACAGACTACTGAGGGTGAAAAGGAGATTGGAACTTCCATATATTTACAGTGCAGTTTTATGCACCAGAAAAATCTAAAGGCATTAGATGGCTAGTATTTTTCTGAAGCTAAAAAATGTATCCTCTGAAAAAGATTTAACTTAACACACACAGGTTTGTTCGGGTTTTGTTTGTTTCTTTGTTTTCTTTTAAAGATCATGTATCCACATGACAGTAAATGCTTTTAGGACACCTTTTGGGACAGGAAAAAGAAATTGTTCTGAAAAAATATCAATGTCTAGTGTGTTGTAACTACCTAGGGCATATCTACACTGCTTTGAAGGAACTTCCTCTTAACCTCCCCCAAATAAAATTAAGAAAACAGTAAATTTAGTCACCTGGTGCATGCCTGACTTCACAAAAAAACCCACAATGAATGAGACGGAGTAAATTTAGTCACTCACAATGCTTAATAACGTCATTCTTGGGTTTTAGTTTTTATAGGGTTTTGTTTGTTTGTTTGTTTTAAGTCACCCTAACTAGCTCCTTGTTAGACAAAGTCTGCTAATGGTTCTGATGATAGTTAACTTGCAGGATTGCTCCCAAAAAGTAGCACGGATAAGTTTGCTCCTCAGTGATGAACGACTCCTCATCTTCATCAAAAGGATAATAATGTAGCCAGTTGAGCACACAGTCCCTACAAAACGTTTTCTATCTTATCTTGCTCAATACAACCCATGTTCATCAAGAAAAAAATGTTACTATTTGGAGACCTCTATGTTTCTACTAGTAAAAATATTACCAATCTCCAGACCAGACTGCATATGATGCTGCGGTGTGCAAGCAGTGTTGCAGTAGAACTACAAGACATTTCAAAGACCTTTCTCTGGAGCCTTTGCTGACCTTGAGAATCAAAATCTGTTATGGCACAAAGGGACTATCATCTCATATTGAACAATGCGGATGAGAAATTAATCTGGCTACTACTGTAAAAGACAATAAAAAATATTTCTATAAATATATTAGCAACAAAAGGAAGGCTAAGAAGAATCTCCATCCTTTATTGGAGGTGGGGACTGACTTTGCCTCAGTCTTTATTAGTATGACCAGTTGTTCTCAGGGTACCCAGATCCCTGAGCTGGAAAACAGGGACAGGGACCAGAATGAAGCCTCCATAATCCAAGGGGAAATGGTTAGTGACCTCCTACACCACTTAGACACATGTAAGTCTATGGGGCCAGATGGGATCCACCACAGGGTACTGAGGGAACTGGCGAATGTGCTCCCCAAGTCACTTTCCATCATTTATCAGTGGTCCTGGCTAACTGGGGAGGTTCCAGTTGGGTGGAGGCTAGCAAATGTGATGTCCCATCTACATGAAGGGCCAGAAGAAGGATCTGGGAAATTACAGGCCTGTCACTCTGACCTCAGTGTCAAGGAAGGTTAGGGAGCAATCATCTTGAGTGCCATCCTGCATGTACAGGACAACCAGGTAATCAGGCCCAGTCAGCATGGGTTTATGAAAATCAGGTCCTGCTTGACTAACCTGACCTCCGTCTATGACAAGCTGAACCACTTAGCTAATGAGGGAAAGGCTGTGGATGTTGTCTACCTAGGCTTTGGTAAAGACCTTGACACTGTTTCCCACAGCATTCTCCTGGAGAAAACAGCTGCTCATGGCTTGGACGGACATATTCTTCACTGGGTTAAAAACCGGCTGGATGGCTGGGCCGAAAGACTTGTGGTGAATGGAGTTAAATCCAGTTAGCAGCCAGTCACAAGTGGTGTTCCCTGGGGCTCAGTATTGGGGCCAGTTCTGTTTAATATCTTTATCAATGATCTATACAAGGGGATCAAGTACACCCTCAGTAAATTTGCAGATGACACCAAGCTGGGTGGGAGTGTTGATCTCCTTGAGGGTAGAACGGCTCTACAGAGGGATCTGGACAGGCTGGATCAATAGGCCAAGTCCAACTGTATGAGGTTCATCAAGGTTAAGTGCTGGATCTTGCACTTGGGTGACAACAACCCCCAGCAGTGCTACAGGTTTGGGGAAGAGTGGCTGGAAAGGTGCCAGGAGGAAAAGGACCTGGAGTTGTTGTTTGACAGCTGGCTGAATATGAGCCAGCAGTGTGCCCAGGTGGTTATGAAGGCCAATAGCATCCTGGCTTGTGTTCAGTTTTGGGTCTGTCCTTACAAAAAAAACATTGAGGTGCTGGAGTGTGTCCAAAGAAGGGCAACAAAGCTGGTAAAGGGTCTTGAGCACAAGTCTTATGAGGAGCAGCTGAGGGAACTGGGGTTGTTTAGCCTGGAGAAAAGGAGACCAGGGGAGACCTTCTCGCTCTCTACAACTACCTCAAAGGAGGTTGTAGTGAGGTGGGTGTTGGTTTCTTCTCCCAAGTAACAAGCAATTGGATGAGTGGAAATGTCCTCAAGTTGCACCAGGGGAGGTTTAGATTGGATATTAGGGAAAATTTCTCCACTGAAATTGATTGTCAGATGCTGGAACAGGATGCTTAGGGAAGTGTTTGAGTCACCATCACTGGAGGTATTTGTAAGATGTGTAGATGTGGCACTTAGGGACATGTTTTAGTGGTGAACATTGCAGTGTTGGTTTAATGGTTGAACTTGATGATCTTAAAGGACTTTTTCAGCCTAAATGATTTTATGATTTTATGATTCTATGAGTGAAAATCAGCACATGATGTCACTGATGTAATGAATAACATACCACATTTATATTTGTAATTGCCACTTATGCATGGGTATGTGTATTAATGGAAGTGTACTAACAAATAATCTGTTTTCAATTTCCACTGTAGTGTTTCATTTCACAAAGATCTAATAACAGTGATGATAAAACCATGGTCCAAAGTGCAGCCACTCTAAAAAACTGTTTGGTCACTTTTAAAGGGTGAGAGATCTGATCTGGTTAGAGAGACTAGATCTACACTAAATAATTCTGGGCAATATGTTCAGGTTCTGAGATACCACTCTCCATACTGTTGAATGATGCCATTCTTTGGCATGGTTTGGGCCCATTTCAACCATCATTCTCTGAAACAACATATGGACATATTTTAGGGAACTGCAGTACACAAATCATGTACTTAAAAGACAGAAAATAATTAAGATATGCTACTTTAACATGCTCTCTTTAGCGTAGTCCTCTAATATTGTACCAGTAAGCAAACCCATCCTACGTCTTCTCAACATGTCAAAAGCCAAGAAATGTACTATGGGAGAAAAAAGAGAATCTGTCATATTTCTATAGACAGTCTCCCAGGGCAACTATGGATGACAAAGGAGCAGCACCACTGAGTATATCTGCATAGTAATGAGGTAACTCTCTGACCAGTATGCCGCTATCAGAATATGTGTAGGGCAGCAGTGTTAAACAGAGGGGATCGGTTATCTTCTGCACAAAATTGAAACTGTACATAGCTGTGCATGTATATGACCTCACCAGCTTCCTCTCCTTCAAGGAAGGAGCTTTTAAAAAAGTGGCACAGTTCATCAAGGAGTGACAAAGACAGTTCACATGAGGAGCATAGAGATTCCATTTTTTTTAGTTTGGTTATTCCCAGGGTAAGGAAAAAGATACTAGTTGGTAAATTTTGTGATAAAAGTAGTGAAACTTGCTCTATACAGATGATGATCTTATGCACTTGTACCCTGGCTATGCAAGGGTTGGAGGGCTGAAACCTTCTGGATCATGACAGTTGGAGTGACTTACCAGAAGAGTCAGTTTAGGGGCAGCACACAGTGATGACATTGATGACACAGCAATCCAACCTTGTACTTCCAGGTTTGTCACCTCACAATAAATTTTCTAGATGCACTATCACAGGACGCAGCTGGCAGGCAGATGAGTGGGGAGGGTATCATCTTGGGTGTTGTGTTAAAGAAGGTTTCCAGTAAGTAGGTAAAAAAGCTTATGGGAAACACTCCTTGCCAAGGCTCGTGGCAACTGACTATACTGTTTTAAGAATTTATGTAGATGGACATGGTGCATGCTTTGCTCCAGGGCTGTAGAATGGTCCACCCACTTGATTATTGTCACAGACTTTTCTTTCACACATACCCAGAGGGGTTTCTCAGTCAGGATAACAAACTTTTTGATGTGGTGTTATGGATAAACAAGGGACCTCAAACATCCTGATGTTTGTCCAACATTCTTATTACTCTCTAGCTTCACACCAACACCATCAGTTTTTTACTGTTACTCTTCCCATTGATTTTCAGTCAAAATCTAAAATTTTAATATTAAACATATTAAACAAACCTTAAATCTTTATCCTGTCTTGTAATAACACACAAAAGAGAAGTTTCAGATTTGAATGAAAATGATAGACAAGTTTCTAGGTGAATGTCAGCTGATTTAGAGTCATGGAAGTAGTTGCCAAAATGGAACAGATTGCCTTTCTAAATGGATTAATCTATAATAAATTTCCACCTGGTTAAAAGACCAATAAGTCAAGTGAGAGAGTCTCTTAAGTTTTATTAAGTTGTTTGAGAATGAACTCTTACTGTAGTAATAAAGAGTGGGAGATACTGGCAGACAACAATGTGTCCTGTTTGCTAAGCTATTTTTTCACAACTGGAAGTTTTGGCTCAATAAAGCATGAGGAGGGGAAAGAGGCAGGATTGCAATTCATCCAGACAGATGGTAATAGGAAGTATGTTACCAGAGAAGATACACACAGAAAGGAGGGTAGTTTCATCCCAAGCCAGCATTTGTAGCATTTTTATTTATTTATTCATCCATTCACTGGTTGTGGGAAAACACTGAAAAGTAGTCTTCATGAATTTGTGTTCTCTTTTAGGCTACCTGAAAGACATTTTTTTCTCTCTCTCTCTTTCTTAGCAATCAAATGTAAAGCATAAACTGCTGGGGTATAATCCAAAGGTACAAATAAAAGATGTTAAAAAGTTCATATTCCATTAAAGCTTGTTGTATGGGATATTTGTGATGTGAAGAAAATATAGGAAAGAAAGGTAGCCAGAAGTCATGTGCTGTTTTACAATCAGTTATTGTAAGATGCACATGAAGAAAGCAACTATAGCCACAAAAAAGCCCCTCTCAGTTACTTTAGTCACCAAATGAAGAATGAAGATTGGATAATGAGGGCAGACAGAGAGACAGAGAGCAGCAGAAGTGCACTGATGGATGTCTTGGGATGAATGGTGAACTAGTTAAGAGTTTTTGGGTCAAGATTAGACAGCAGACGAATGCTGGCAATGTTGTGGTGGGTCTCTGCTACAGATTGCCTGATGAGGAAGAAGTGAATGAGGTCTTCTTCAGAAAATTGGAAGAAGTTTCATATTTGCAGTTTCTCATGGGGAACTTGAACCACCTGATATTGGCCTTCAGGAATCCAAGGTCCCTGAGACATATGGGAAAGTCTGAAGTAAGGAAGACTGACCCTCAGTGGAGGAGGATCAAGCCAGAAAACGCTTAAACAACTTGGACATACACAAGTCTGTGGGACCTGATGGGATGTATCTACAAGTTCTGAGAGAGCTGGCTGATGTCATTGCTAAGCCACTCTTGATTATGTTTGAAAGATCCTGGTGACTGGGGCAGATTTCTGAGGACTGGAAGAAAGAAAACATGACTCCAATATTCAAGAAGGATGACCCAGGGAACTACCCACCAGTCAACCTCATCTCAGTCTCTGGGAAAGTGATGGAGGAAATCATTCTGGAAGCTGTTTCCATAGACATGGTGATCAGCAGAAGTCAACGAAGGGGAAATCATGCCAGGCTAACATGATAGCCTTCTATGAAAAAATGTCTGTCTTGGTGGCTGAGGGGAGAACAGTGAATGTTATCTTGACTTTAGTACATCCACACTGACAAACTGAAAAAATACAGACTAGAGAAGTGGACAAGTGAGGTAGAGCAAGTCCAGGAATTGACCAGAAAGATGATTAAGGGATGGAAGTAACTGTCATATGGAGAGATATTGAGAAAGCTGGGACTGTTCAGCCTGGAGAAGAGAAAGTTCAGGGGCAATATATCATCGTATATAAAAACCTGATGAGGGAGACTAACACAGATAGAAGAGAGAAGGTGGACTAAAGAGGTGGTATCCAGTGACAGAACAAGAGGCAATGGGCAAAAATTCTATTTAAATGTAAGAAAAAAACCTTTTTACTCTGGTGATGATGAAATGCTGGAAACAGTTGCTCAGAGAGGTTGTGGTGTCCTCATCCTTGGTGATATTCAGAAGCTGAGTGGACATGATGCTGAACAACCTGCTCTAGTTGATCTTGGTCTGAACAGGTGTGTTAGACTAGATGATCTCCAATGATTCTGTGATTCTGAGAAAGCTACTGTCCTGGTTTAACCAGGATAGGGTTAAGTTTCCCCAGCAGTGGGGGGGGAGCTCTAGCCGGGTTATTCAGATACCATGCGGATGTCACATCCTGGCAGGTCACATTTTCCTGGCGCGGAGCGCGGTGCACTCGTGGTTTTGTACATCGTGCTTCAAACTGCTGTATTTGGTAGCTATTTTGCTCTGTTCATTGCTATCACTATTACTGTTATTGTTATTGTTGTTGTTGGTTGTGTTGCTATTGCACTGTTGTATTAAACCTTCCCTTATTTCAGTCTTGGGGCTTTGTATTTCACTCCCTTTGTGGGGGAGGGGCAGCGGCCGCGTGGTCTCAGACCCCCCGGCAGGGGCTAAACCACCACAGCTACCATGTCTTTAACAGGTAGAAGGTTAAGAAATAATTATGTGATAAAAAAATCAAAATAGCATTATCTTTCAGCTGAGATTACTTTCAAGGATTGAAATCACTCTACCCAGAAGAAAGGAACCAATATTAACATGAAAACATTTCAGCTGGAGAAAGGTGATGACCTAGAAATTAGTCTACTGATCCACACCATGTTTATTCAAATTGTTCTCCTTCAGTTTAAAGACAAGTACTATTTTACATAGGAGAAAAGTCATCCACCATTTTCCCTGAGGCTTTTAGAAGGTATATTCAGAATACTGGAGAAAGCACAGGGTTTGAAGAGTGTAAAATACCAATGCCACCTGTGATCCAGTCTGCTTAACTTAGAAATCTCAGTTATGCCAAGATTTTTATGTGAGTGAACTAGCTTCATAAAATTCCCAGTAGAATCTATGCAGAGAGACAGATGCCTTTGAAGGTCTGTCAAGAAAGTTTCAGCTGTATAGGTGAAAGTTATGACACAGTTTTTTCCTGACTGGAAGAAAAAATGTCGGCCATGAAAGACACTGTTCTGAATGTTCTTTTTTAAGTCAAAACCCAACTTTATTAACCATGGGTAGATAGTTTCAGTTTGCCAGAGCTCTCTTCATACAGTCTGCTTATGGTCTCTTCCTTCATGTAAATACATGAAGTTGCAACTGCCTTGTTTCTTTGATTTTCCCTTGCAAATAAAGCTACTCTTCCAGATTTATCCCTAATTCACATCCAGATTTTGGGAAACTCAATAACAGATTTGAAATTAATTTATTTATTTTTCATAATTGACACCTTTCCAAAAATTTTCAATAATAAGTAGTGCTTTTTGACTACATGGCTATTTGTCCAAGGAATGATATAGAATAAGATGTCTAGTGTCCTGGAAATGAGTTCATGGGTTCATCATTTCTCTGTCACTGAAGAATAGGAATAGGACCTTGTAGAATAGATTTTGTTTTCAATTGTGAAACTTTTTTTTTTGTTATCAAAAAGTTAATAAAATCAAGAACTAACAAGCATTTAACATCTCAGTTACTATAAACAGTTTAAAGTATTCAGTATAGCTGTGCAATCTGACTAAAGGGTTAGTTTCTACGTTCAGTGTATATATATATATATGTTATAATAGTCACTATCATATAACACAGAGATGTGGGAAGAGAAACAGAGTTTGAGAAACAAAAGCAGAAATTCCTATACGGAAAAACAGTAATCATGAAATGTAGAAGCACATAGAGGATGCTCAGAGGAAAGATATACCAATTGACATGATCAAGGTGAAAAGCAATTCCAGGGGATCAGGAAAGCCCTTTGTTTAAGAAAAAGACCTGTGGCCATTGGGATTTCAATTTCCCTGACAATTCAACCAAGGATACCCGTTCTACAATCACTAAAGCATCATTTAGACACATCAAGCTGGAATAAAACTACTTCTTTACTGTTCAATGAACAGTAGGATCAGTGGCAAATGGAGAAATCATCTTAGGAAACAGACACAGTGTAATAAAATGCTAGGAGATGGTGAACATTTAAGGTCTGCTGATCTCGTAGTCTAAAATACTCTGGAGAGTATGGTGCATACAAAAAGCTAGAGGTTGCTAAGAACACTGGACTCCATAAAGCAGTCTAAAGAAAAAGCAGCTTTACTCTTAAATGGCTAAATAAGAACCCATTACTATCAAAATCAAATTTAGGAAATTTTATTACCTAAGAAATAGTTGAAAGAAATTGTAGTACGTGTTTACAATAAAAATCTATCCTGGGCAGAATGCTGAATGAATACAGATTTCAAGAGACTGGAACAAAAGAGCAGACAGAGATGTTAAAATATATAAATTGTTTTGGTTTGATGTTTTCTTTCCCCCATGAACACATTCAGTGCATACCATTCCAGATGTGCTGAAAACAGGATACTTGTTTCTAAACAGACTAATATATTTTTATTTCTTCCTTTAAAGGAAGAACCATGTTGAAACTGTTAGGTTATGTGATTAAAGGTTCAAGAAGGATCTGTAAACAAGGAGGATTACAGAGGAAAAATAACAATAATTTAATCAAGGAGACAAGTCATTGCCCTGGCCCCTCTCCCAGCTGTCTCAGGAGAGCCTCAGCCTCATGGGCTGGGAGGAATACCTATCACCATGAGTCAACAGGAGCAGCTCTCCAGATCGCCTTGCAGACTGAAGGGTATTACTGCCTGGTGTTATGGGGCTAGTGTTGGGATGCAAGGGAGCAGCATTTTTGGATTTCAGAAGACTTAGTATGAAATGTTAGGGAAGGAATCAAAGGCAGGAAAGGGAGGATCAACGTAGCTTGGAAAGAAATGGACATAGGGAAATAGGGGAATAAGGTGATAAAAGGGATCAGCCATGTAAACAGTGCACTTGTGTGGCCATGCCCTGCACCTGATCCCCACACTGTGTCCTGTCTCCTCATTAAACTCCATTTCTATTTTCTAACTGCTCTGCAGAGCCTGTGAGATCTGGTAGGGTCAACTGAGAAACCTGTTTCCATATGTGTGTGTGTGCACGTGTGTGTCTATGCGTGCAGGAGGTAACTGAAAACCAGGGCATCCAGGGGCCAGCTACTGGGCAGGTTGCGTGTCTAAGGCCAGTTACTCGCCTTCACCTTAATCATTCTGAAAGGGAAGGATGATGAGGTCATTGGTGTCATTCATATTCATGTGAGTGCCAAGTTTTCTGTCTGTGTTGATTCTTGTGGCCAGGTGTGCGTATATGTATATATGTATTCTATATGTGTGTTTGCATGTGTGCCTATTGGGAAGGTGTGCTCTGTTTCATTTCTAGCTGGACCTGGGAAGAGGGAGCTGGAGCAGCCCTGCCTCCATCAGGCTACTGAACTTAACAACTCCTATCAAAAAAAAAAAAAACCCAAACAACCCAAAAGATATGTATCACAAACATCAAGATGTTGTCATGTTATTTATGGTAAAACTAAAACTCATGTTCAGGAATACATATATCTGAACAAGTAGCTGGTTGTGCAGAAAGGATTAGATTTTGTATTTCCCTCCAAGATATTTCCACTAAATAATTAAAAGATATGATCAGAAGAAAAACACTTCTATATGTCCCTAAAACATAGGCAGTATCAAGTAATTAATATTTTCAGACAGTTTGCTTGAGTCTCATTCAGAACTTAGATTTTTTCTACGTAAGTTGAAGGATGACATCTGTAGATTTTTACAATTATTTTCAATACTAATGAATTTTTCTCTAGAGCAGGTAAAGAACCAGAATAATTTCATTCCCATTCACTATCAGAATCAAATTTCTATGAATGTTGATTTCAATACAATCTATATAAAGTTACTGAAGCCAGTGGAATTATAAAATGACACCAAGGTTCAGTCCAGCTTTCAGGTACATATTACTGACTGTGGCAGAACAGAGGAAGGAAAAAAGAAGCCAAAGCTACTTAAGTTTTGATTGTATTTGCAAGGCCAGGTTTTGTTGTTGTTGTTTAGAAGACCGATCACATTTCATATAGAAATCCATATGCTGACTTTAAAACAGAGCCTCATTTAAAGAAGAATGTCCTCTGAACAGAGGAGACCTGGCATGTTAGATATTTTTTGTAAGAATGGTCAGGATTAATTGGAAGATTCCTCTCTGAGATAACCCTGTAAGTTAAGAAGACATAACTCCATTTCAAGCTAAGTTCTTTATGAAAGGGTGTTTTTTTGGCTTCTAAATTAAATTTTAATTTTTCAGTCCTTAGGCTTCCTCCTTTCAAGCTCCCCATAAATCTTCATTTACATCTTTTTATCCTTTAAACATTCTTCCTTTCCTTTCTCTTCTTGGTTATACTTTCTTCTATCACACATACTCAGTCTTTCATGACCCTGGTCTTCCTACCTTGAGAGTTCAATTTAGCCTTTTCCTCTTCATCCTGTTATAGTTTATCCAGTTACTTCCCCACTGTGTTGAAGAATCCTCCCAGTATGAGTGCTTCCAATACCGTTGTCTGTTATCTGTAACACATCCTGAACCTGACTGCACAATAAGGACTCAGGAATGATCTTAGCCATTTTACAGCAACAATATAACTACGTAATTTAAATGGCAAAATGCTAAACAATAGAAATTTATAAGAAAACAAAAGCTTACTTTTAGATGTACTAGGAAAGCAAATTATCAACTTGATTTAATCAACAGCTTAAAAATTAAAATCAATTTACTAGCTCTTAATTTGTTATCACAGAATTACAAAATAATGTAACATAATTTGAGGAGTTCAGAAGTACAGTAGAATGCATGTTCAATGTAGCTTAATTAGAAGCATTTCACGTCTGTTTGGTTTTCACATGTAATTTTTACATAACAGTAAAATGAAGTCTAAACAGGCCAATACTAATAATTTGACTAAGAAATCTTTAGAATTACCGCAGCAGCAGAATGGTATAAGTTTTACCTCACTGAGTGCAGTGACACTGTCTCAGTACTAAAGTGGAACAGTTACAATGATTCTGCATCTGTGTATCTGTCTAAAGTTAAGCAATAGCGACAGCTCCATGGTTTCTACATCTGATTCATCACTGGTTGGTTCTGCTTCTCTAAGTCTTTAAAATGCGGGGTATTTATCACAAAGATAACATTCAAGCCTAGTTCTAAAGTGCAAAAAATACCTATTTTGAAGCACAGCGTGCCATCTAGTGGAAATACGTTGCAAACAGCACAGCAGTTAGCAGAACTAGAAAAGGAGGTAAAAAACACTAATCACCACCTCTCCTGAGCTGAGCAGCATTGTCCCACTATCCATTCGTTCTTTGATTAATGAACACCTGACATATTTGTGACTCTTCACTTCCAACTAACTCTAGCCGAGTATTCGAGACAGTATTTGAGGGCTTGTTATAAATTATTCTAATGAATTGGAAATGAACACAACTATTTTGAAATCTGTGCATGAATTAGGGTCTCTAACGAAAGCTAACTTTCAACAGCAGAAGCCCAAAAGCTTAATTAACTGCTCACTTAGTCACTGCATAGTAACTCAACCTCCACAAACAATTCCTGTGGCTTCAAGTTTTTTCTTTTCTTCATACTGGGATATTACAAAAAAATACTGGCTGTACTCCCTGTTCTTGCACTGAGATACAACAGTAAATTTTGAAAGACAAATTTTGCAGAATCACAGAATCACAGAATGGCTGATGTTAGAAGGGATCTCTGGAGGTATCTGGTCCACTTTCCCTGCTCAGGTAGGGCCATCTACAGTCAGTTGCCCAGAACCATGTCTCGATGACTTTTGAAGATCTCCAACAATGAAATCTCCACAGACTGGGCAACCTGTGCTAGAGATTGATCACCCTCACAGGAAAAAAAGGTGTTGCCTGATGTTCAGATGGAACGTCCTGCATTTTGGTTTGTGCCCATTGCCTCTGGTCCTGTCACTAGAAACCACTGAGAATAGCCTGGCTCTTTAAACCCTTCCTTCAAGTATTTATATATATTGAGAAGATCCCCCTGAGCCTTCTCCTCTGTAGGCTAAATAGTCCCAGGTCTTTCAGCCTTTCCTCACAGGATAGATACTCCACTACCTTTATCATCTCTGTGGCCCTTCATTGGACTCTTTCCATTAGGTCCATACCTCTCTTGTACTGGGAAGTCCAGGACTGGACACAGTACACCAGATGTGGCCTTACCAGTGCTGAGTAGAGGGGAAGGACCACCTCTTTCAGCGTGCTGACAGTCCTTTGCCTAATGTAGCCCTGGATACCACTAGCCTTCTTTGCCACAAGGGTACAACATGCTGGTTCATTTTCAACTTGTTATCCAACAGGACTTCCTCATCCTTTTCTGCCAATCTACTTTCCAGATGAGTGGCCCCAGTATATACTAGTGCATTCACTTCAAAGAGGAAATATGTATCAGCTTTGTTATTACATATTATGATATTATCATGTATTCTGCTACATATTTAAAGGAATTATTAATTTATCTTTGCTTTTTCTTCCCACAAATCCATACCAGGCATGGGTTTCATCACCCTTCAAATGCAGACATCATCGTGTACATCACTTCATAAACACATAATTAAATCTGGACAACGTATCTGTTAACTAAGTAGGCATTCTCTGATTTTGGTGGGACAACTAAGTAATGACCTTCTCCTCTTGTAACTATTGTTATTTCATCTTCAGAAAGCTTTCTGCTGACATGAGTACACTGGCCATCCTCACACTGCTGAGTTAATAACTGAGCATTAAGGAGTATCCAGGTGTGATAGCATGCAGCTGCCTGTCTTGCCAGCACCTAAAAGGAAGGGAGAAGGAGAGATGGCTGCATTCAACATTTCTAGAGGAACTCAGCAAGAATTATTTCACCTGTCATTACAGCAGAAAATACTGGTTTGAGAGCCTCACATTCTTACTGTTTGGTTTAGTCAGTTCAGGTCAATTTAAGACCATGCTTTTTCTAAAAGACAGGTCCTGCACTTGCTTCCAAAAGAAACACAGGGGCAGGGCTGAATTATCTCTTTTCACATCAGTGTGGTTTAAACGGACTGAAGCTGATTGTGAAACTGCACCCCAGAGGCAAGCTGGTTGATGAGCAGTACCGTTTGTCTCAGATGCTCCCAGTGCTGTCTCACAGCTCCCACCGCATTGTGAATTCAGCAACCTCAAGTTTCCCATGCCTCTTGCGTGCTCACTGAAGAAGAAAAGCTCTTCTGAGGTTGCAAAATCTCACCTTGGTTCACAGCTCCTGTTAAGATTCAAGATTATGCAAGAGCTATGCAAAATATTCATATGAGATGTGGAGGTCTTTCGCGCCCCCCCCTATTTTTAACATTGGTGTTCATACACTAATGACTGGATCACTTTAAACTACTGAATCTAATGAAATTCACTTGGAGGAAGAAAGAATTTATCAAAGAAATCTCAGGGCCATTTGCTATTACCTTTGAGAACTCTTGGAGGACAGCTGGGGTTTTCAGAGCAGAAGAGGAAAAACATAGCATGCAGCTTTAAATAACGGGGTGGGGGGGAGGAGAAAGAGAAGGAACAAGCTTCCTGATCTTGTAGTCTAATCTCAGCTTCCAGAAGTGAACTGGAAAAAAAAAAAAAAAAATCATCAGTTGATCTATTTATAGCCTTTGGAAAATGAAAGATGGTGTTAAGAACAAATCACTTCAGAGAAATGCAATTTAAAAAAAAAAAAAAACAAAACAAAACAAACTCGTCTTATGGGTAAAATATAACTCACTGTCTCTAACTTTTAGCATTGGCTCAGATGATCTTATAGCAACACTTAGGACACATGGTACAAAGCAAGGAAAAAGTGATAGAGTGGGAGTAAAGCTTGCTGGAAAACTGTACAGACTGACTAAATCAGAGGTTAGCCATCAAAATGACAGACAGTTTTGAGAAGGGTTCTTCAGTCTGTCTTTGACAGTTTCTAAACTTAACATAAATCAGTAAATGTCAAATTGCAGCAGAAAGGGGGACAAGTTCTGAGATGTATAAATGTGAGTGTTGCTTGTAAGACTGAAGGAAAAAAAAAAAAAGAAAAACATGTTCTGCTTTGCTCTTAATCCAGAGAGCATGTAACAAGAACGTGCAAAAGTACAGGAAACATGACCTACAAAGAATCACCTTAGGTATGAGGACTGTTTAGTCTGTAGAAGACTAAGAGCATAGTCTTTATATGAATAAGGGTTGTTGTTGCAAAGAAGAAGGGAATAATTTATTCTTAGTGTCTATGGGGAATAAGAAAAACATTTCCATTACAGGAGGTTCTTAAGGACAGATTTGACAAATATTTGGTAGGAATGGTTTGGACATAGTTAATTCGAAAATAAAGGAATCACTCTCAAGGTTAACTCTGGTTGTAATTTCTATGACTGTAGATGACAGATATATTGGCCAAACTATTAAGCATTTTTCCTGTGTCCAGAACTAAAATTCTCAGAGTTCTCTGGCAAAAATCAAAGTTATTTCTGTTCCTAGATCTGTTTGAAATTTAAGGAAGGAATCAAGGTTCTTTATACTAGGGATTTTTTTCTTTTTTTCAGAGGAAATATTGGGAAAAAAATAAAAAGGGAAACCTTTGAATTGTACAATGACTGTCTCTTTATACTTTACTTGTTAGGCATTTGTATTGTTCTCATAAGTACTTGCAATTCTCAGTGTAAATTCTGAACAATGAGTAGCTTTAATGTGATTTTCAAGTTATTGCTTTGGAATAAATTAATCTGTCTCTTTTAGTATTGCTTTTCCCATGCCAACCCTTTTTATCCATATGTGTAATATAACACACGAATCTGACTGAATGACACAACTGAGCATTTTAAAAAAGAGACAGGGAACCTGGAAAAGATAAATAAGGTAAGACTTCAGATAGAGCTACTAAGATCTCAGAATTTCTCAGTAGGTGTTTTCATGACAGGAGTCTAGACATTACACATCAATTTTCCTGCAAAAATGACAGTCTCAAAGTTATACTAAGTTCTGGTTTAATTAGTTTCCTGTGGATACCGTGGCCCAGCAGTGACTGTCTGCCATGTAGGACAGCAGCTCCCTGTGGGCCGGGGGCCAGGAGAGGCAGGGGCACCCCAGGTGTTCCATCAGAGCAGGGCCTGGCGGCCGGGGCCTGTCCCACCATTCCAGCCAGCAGCAGAGCAGCAGAGTAGCCAGGGACCACAAGGGCACTCCAGCCACAGAGCATCAGGCATCTATCAGGGATAGACCAAGACCAGGTTGGACCATGGGTGTGAAGGTGGGCCTGGTTTGGAGGGTCCATGACTGAGCAGGACAGGGCTGTTGGGAGCTGGAGACCAGCCCTGCTGCAGCGTCGCTGGGGCAGGGACTGACTGCCCTGGGGGCTGTCATGAGGTCCTGGGCTGTGGGCAATGTAGGGGGAGACCTGGGTGAAGCTGGACAAGAACAGTCAGGCCTGGTGGTGTCTGCAGGGCCTTGAAAATGACCTTGAAAATGTTAGATATTGCATTCCTAATGATGTGCTGACCTGGGAATCATGACTGTCAGGTATTCTCAAGGGAATATTATAAACATTCTCTCATTACTAAAGATGGAAAAAAGAAGAAAAATATTTTATCAAGCGGTAGCAAAAATTAAAAAGCACCTAATCCCAAACCCCCCTAAATTATGTCTCTCCTACAGAAAAAGGTTTTGTTTAATTAAGCAGCCTTCTTCAAACTTTAACCTGCTCAAGGTTAACTCAAGACCATCCAAAAGCTTCATGTGCACTCCAGGTGAGAGTTCCAGTAGGCCTACCATGTGCTGCAGCATTCAAGGACACATGTCTTGTTAGCAAAATTGACTTTCTGTTGCTTCACCCCCTCTATAATGTTGAAAGATATTCTTAGATCGGTGCTTCTATTCTCATAAAAAGTACAGGTTTTCACTTTATACCAACAATCTCACCAAACAGAAGGACCTACCACTTTTATAGTGAAGAACAACTATCCCTTATGCTTTACCCTGTGAAAACATTGCACATTTCTGTTTTCTGTGCACAAGGAATTCGCGTGGCTATGCTCCTTAGCCAACTTCAGTATTAAACGCCTATTAAAATTAGATCCATGTATGAATTTCACACAGTTTGCTTTGTCAGTTTGTTTCCAATTTAAGGCTCTATCCTAGCTGAGGTTCACTGATTGTCATACTTGCTGTATTTTCAAAATCATACCTGTGTAGAAACAGCACAGTGTGGAGGTACAGCTTTGCATTCACGAGCAGGTGACAGAGGTGTTCTGTCTGTTTTCTGATGCCATGGGTGTAACCATAGAATACCTTTGAAGGGGTACCTTCCCATACAAAGGATCTCCACCACACAAAATTTGCTACTATAAATATAGATAGAAGACAACACTTGCCTGCTGTGCTTTTATTTAGAATACACAGATATTCAGAATAGAAATTCTGAGACAAATCACGTTGCCTGTACTCTAGTTCTGCTCAGCCAATGATACCAGAACTAAACTCATACAGATCACATGCCACACTGATTCGAGTCATAAGGGAAAGGGTACAAAAACTTTCATTACATAAAATATTAAACAAACTATGATTGTTTGCACGGAACAAATGAAAGAAACACAAGAGTTCATTCTGGTTTATTCTGGTTTTGCTGTCCTATCATCTCACTATCCTATAGGGCTAGCTACACCGTACATAGGAAAAAAGTTCCTAGCTTCATTCAAACGAGCAGGATTTACAAGTCTATGCAAATCTTGCCAAATGTCGTATCACCTCAGGACAACTGTTTCTCTCCTTTCTTCTAATTTCTCTCAAAGGCCAGACTCGTCAAATAGAGGAGTCTTCCAGCATCTCTGAAGGTCAGTAGGTTGAGATGAATTTGCACAGGAGTGAGGAACAAATTCCAGAGAGAAACATCATTACAGCTCCAACAATTTTCTTTTGCTCTCATCTCTCTGACATCCCATCAGTTCTCTTGTTCATATATTGGCTGCTAATGCACGTTTTTGTCTTCTAGCTCTCTGCCTTTCCCAGGGAACCTTTGTAATTGGGAAAAACTTTCATGAGCAGATAGTGTTTGAGCTGATAGAACTAACAACAAAATTAGCAAATAAAACAAATTGCCACAAGCCATCACAGCTGAGCATGCAAGTAACTGGCCCTCGATGTATCTTACAGGGATACCATGGTTAAAGCTGGCAATAGCTCCTGGTATTTGAATGGGGATCAAATGGAGGAAGAATTAAAAAAAAATTCACTCCAATTAATTTAAATTCTTTAAATATACACTTCATTTAAAGACCACTTTAGAAGCTTCCAAGTAATTAAATAATTTGAAAAGGTGGTAGGAGATGAAGGAAAGGGAAGTGAGAGAATTGTAGAACTGGCAGTTTCATTAATATTATGTTATAGTTGAAAATTATATACTCACATTATCCTGACTGGCCTCAAATTGATGGATTAAGAACAGTTGTGACTTTCTGAATGAAGTGACCGTAACCAGGAAAAAAAGCCAGCATCCAAAGGTTGTGTTGTTATAAGCAACTTGACATATCTTATCATTCACCATTATTACACTTGTCAGGGCACATATCCACATGTACTTTTTCTCAAGCATGTAACTATTTTTATTCACTGACCGTTTGAGGGTAGAAAGAGGAAAGAAAAGAGACTGACTGAAGTACAAAATTTTGTAACTTTTGTTAAGAATTACAAAGTTAGGTCAGTTCTTCATTTTTATCTTTTTTCCCATTAAATCTTTCCCTCTTTTCCATCCCATATACACATTTCTTACCCTTGTATAAATTTGGACTAGGTGTTCATCAGTGGATGAATTTATTTAATGAACTAGAGATTCATTCCCCTATATGTTGTCTTTTTTCTGACACCAAATCACCTTTGTATGAATTGCCTGCAGGCTGTACACTTGTACTGCATTTATTATGGAATTTATGATGACATGATGACTTTTCCAGGCTCCAGCTGTAATGCATCTGGTGTTTATGGAGGTCAAAAGAGCCAGAAAACTGTGCTTTTGCTTTTTTTCTGCCAGTTCATGTATTTTTTTCAGCACAAAAGTTTCAACAGGTGTTATCCATTGTAAAAAAAAAAAAAAAAAAAAGAAAACTTACAGATGTGACCTCTTAGGGAAGGAAACTTACTGCAGAAACTACACCTTTGGCAGTATTCTGCACTCTGCTTCTGTAAACCTTTTCTGGTGAAACAAACATTGTCACAGCGCAGTCATATAGCTGGGTAGACAGCCCCTGACGTGTCTGAAAAGATGTCTGCAAATTAAAAAAGAACACAGGCTTCAGAGTACAGATATATTTTTAGGTGAAGGTGAACAGGATCATGCAATTCTGTCTTTCTAACATAGTGGGTATGTGATATTTAATCTTGAAATTACAGAGCTAGAAAATAAGAAAAATAGTTTCCAGGGTGGAGGTCTGTTCACTTTCACTCAACTATGGTTTTTTTATGGGGGAAGAAAGATAACTTCTTAACAGTTTCTCCTGTTTCTTTTGTCTTGCAGTCCAATTCTGACCCAAGATGTCCAACAGCTTTTGCCTGAATAAACGTAAGCAGAACCATGTTCATTAGCTGAGAAACGTGCAGAGACAGAACTGCATTATGTTCTGTGAAGAGTTTTCTGTGATAGGGTGTTTGGTAAACCATCACATCACCATGTCTCACAAAGACTGTGCTGAAAGGCAAGTTTACAAATTGCTTTGTGATTTGTTTGTCAAACAAATTTATGTAAAAATAAAAATTTGAAGTGTTTGGTCATTCCAAAAAATTAGAATGCAACATAAAATACGCTATGTATTTCCACTGATAGAAGAAAGATGAGCTGCTTTTGCTTCTCAAACAATGTTTTCTGCTTATCATATATTGTTTACCATAAAGTATTCTAGCACCTCTTTTAATGTATTCGAATAAAAATAAGCTGTTTATAAATTCACTGTAACTCCAGAGTAAAAGCTGTTACTTTAAGATATAGTTCTAAACTGCCAACCTGACAAAATGAAAGATAATTTCTCTGTATGCACTGGACCAAAAGAATTACTTTCAAGCTCTCTGATAAAGTCTCACCAAGTTCCAATCAAGTTTCCAAAGAAAGCATTTCTCAAGTTGCTGGTTGGTCTGTCCCACAGCTGGGAACACTGAAATGTACTGCTTCTTACCCTGGGTCATGCCTGCCATGTATATCTAGCAATTCCAGATTCTGTGATTCAGGAGCAATAAAAATGCCAGTTTTCATATTCCCTGCTATAGAATAAAGAAACTGCAAGACTCTGGGTTCTAAATGAAGTTCATCACTTGAGTTCTCAGTAATTACACAGGAAATCATGGCTCTGGGTAATCTTCAGGATTTGAATTTTGAGACTGTGTCTTAAAGAGCTGGGGCATGGAGACTGGGTTTCTTGGAAAAATCTTTCAAGACTTGTAGTGCCAGGGCAGTGTGAATAGTACCCCCACTGCCACAGGGCCTGGCAGTCCTGCAAATGTTCAGTTGAAATGGGAATTGGACAAGCCCTTGCAGCTGCAGAGACCTAGAAGCCTCCAGCCAAATTTGAGCTGAAATCAAATTTTAAGAAAACAACATCCTCCACAAACTGGAAGTTCCCCCAAGTCTGCAATTGATCAACATGTTAATGATAGAGCTGTTAAAACATAACATCAAACTATTTTGCAAATAGAAAAATAAAACCCAGAAAAATATGCATACACTTATTCTATCTGCCATAACATTTTACCATCAGTACAATCTGTAAAATAACTCCATCTTTCCTCATCTGCTACAGTTAACCAAGGATGTGAACTACAGATCTAAACAGAGACGAGATACACATGTTTTTTCCCTCATGTTGTGTCACACGTAACTTGTTTTATGGGGCAATTTTGCTTGAGAAGGTAATTTGCAACCTCCTTTCAGGTAGTTGTAGAGGGCGATGAGGTCTCCCCTCAGCCTCCTCTTCTCCAGACTAAACAACCCCAGTTCCCTCAGCTGCTCCTCCTACGACATGTGCTCCAGACCCTTCACCAGCTTCGTTGCCCTTCTCTGGACACACTCGAGTAATTCAATGTCCTTTTTGTAGTGAGGGGCCCAAAACTGAACACAGGAATTGAGGTGTGGCCTCACCAGTGCCAAGTACAGGGGTAAGATCACTTCCCTCATCCTGCTGGCCACGCTATTTCTGATACCAGCCAAGATGCCATTGGCCTTCTTGGCCACCTGGGCACACTGCTGGCTCATGTTCAGCCGGCTGTCAATCAACACCCCCAGGTCCCTCTCTGAGTGGCAGCTCTCCAGCCACTCCTTCCCAATCCTGTAGAGTTGGTGGAGGGTGTTGTGGCCGAAGTGCAGAACCCGGCATTTGGCCTTATTGAAACTCATACAGTTGGCCTTAGCCCATCACTCCAGCCTGTCCAGATCTCTCTGAAGAGCTTCCCTACCCTCGAGCCGATCAACACTCCCACCCAACTTGGTGTCATCTGAAAACTTACTGAGGGTGCACTCGATCCCCTTGTCTAGATCATCTGCCATGAGCAGCCAGTTTTGCCAGGAGAATGCTGTGGGAAATGGTGTCAAAGGCCTTACTAAATTCAAGGTAGACAACATCCACAGCCTTTCCCTCATCCAATAAGCAGGTCGCCCTGTCGTAGAAGGAGATCAGGTTTGTCAAGCAGGACCTGCATTTCATAAACCCATGCTGACTGGGCCTGATCATCTGGTTGTCCCACATGTGTTGTGTGATGATACTCAGGATGAGCTGCTCCATCAGCTTCCCGGGCACTGAAGAAAAGCTGACAGGTCTATAATTTCCCAGATCATCCTTCCGACCCTTCTTATATATGGGTGTCACATTGGCCAATTTCCAATCTGTCGGGACCTCCCCGGTCAGCCAGGACTGCTGGTAAATGATGGAAAGCGGCTTGGCGAGCACCCCAGCCAGCTCCTTCAGCACCCTCGGGTGTATCCCATGCGGTGCCATAGACTTGTGTATGTCTATGTGATGCAATAGGTCACTGACTATCTCCTCCTGGATTGTGGGGGGGTTGTTCTACCAGTCTCTGTCTTCTGGCTGAGGAGGCTGAATTATTAGGTCTTACAGGAGTTCCTATTGCAATTAAATCCTCTGTGATGGAATGGCATATGGTACTGCTGTCAGAAAAAGTCTCAGGAAGAGCTTAGAAATCTGTTGTCATTATTGAAATGACAACATTAATTCCATGGAATGATTCCATGATCATTCAGGATAAATGTTTTCTGGTTTAGCTGCCATTCTGCCATCACTGTCACTACAACTGGGGTGTATCAACAATAGCTAAAGTTTAGAGGTTAACTGAAGAAGTTCAGAAAAGCCAGCAACTTTCACTTCCTTTTTTTGTCTTGAGTAGATTTCATGCAAACAGGATCATTTGCACTGAAGGGTCACTTCTTTTTCATTTAAGATAGTGCATTTGAATCAAGACCCAAATAGGCTGAGATGCTCAGGCAAAGATGACACAGGCAAACCACACACCACACCTAGAAGACTACAACTTTGCATTTATTAAAAACAAAACAATCATAAATGGACAACATAGGGAGGTATAAAATGTGGCTACAAACACTAAAGTTAAGATGTCTATCTGTATGTGTTTGTGCATGAACTAGATGTCAAAACTTCAAATAGAGTAAGATCAAAGGAGATCCATGAATAAATTCAGTTGCCAAAAACACACGTATAAAACTTTTTTATTGAAAATGCTCTAGATATCCCTTGTGGACTCCATCTGTCCTTCCTGAAGAGTACAAGTCTCTGTTATTCTTGTGTCATATCTGTCAGTGTTGGGATGTTTTGACTTTTTTGACCATTATTAAGCATAGGTAAAGCTATCATGAATCAGCCTAACTTAAACATTTAATTTCTGATTATGATCATTTCAGACCTCTTCTTTTCATATGTGAAACCAGGAAAAAAAAGATTTTTTTATTTTTTTATACCACTTTATATTTGTCTGAATTTTATCAATCTGAGTTATTGATTCACCTGTCTCATAAGATTCTGGCACAATTCTTCATGGACTGCTGTCATCCTCAGTACGATGAATAATTTTGTATAAGCAAACTTTGTCATTCCACTGATTACTCTCTTTTTCCAGTACATATATGAGTATGTTCAACAGTCTATAACCCAAAACACAGCTTTGGGCAGAACTCCAGTTATAATTTCCATCCATGGAAAAATAAGATTATTTACCTATACTCTCCCTTTCCTACTTTTGAAATGACTATTCAGCTTAGTTTTTATCTCCTGACTGCAAAGTTCCCTTAAAGTCATTTAGTGAGGGATTTTGCCAAAAATATTCTGAAGTCCATTTATATCAGTGAGATCATTCTGATGGGTATCCTTCCAAAGAACTCCAAGGGGTTTGTAAGATGATATTTCCCTTTACAAAACCCCTCTTGACTCACCCCTAAGTGGTTCTATCTACTCCAGTGTTGACCAATTCTGTTATTCGAGCCAAAGGATTCGCCTACTAACTGTTTTTTACTATTTTGCCCTGTACAAGTGTTAAGCTCAGTGCCTTATTTCCTGCATTCCTCCTGGAAAGCTTTCTAAAGATTGACATATTTTTCCTTCCCACACACACTGTCTTTTGGTACAGAGGAAGTTGTTAAGAGATTATACACTGCCATTAATACCTCAGCTACTTAATCTCTGAATTTTCATATACTCCTTAGTGATAGTCAATTAGCATACTGTTTAATTAGCAAAATATTTGCAACTTAAAAAGAAAAAAATATTGTCTTTTTAATAATGGATACATCACACTTTTACAAATTTCTAAATAAAACTTTCTAGAATATTCTTCCTCCTTCCCTTCACTTTCATTAAAAATAGTCAGATATTCCTATTTTAATAAACAAAAAGAAAGACTGAATTTTACTGGGCAAAAGAGAAAAATGTTAAGGAAATCAGTGATTACAGGATGTTAACCTTAGACTTCTAAATTCTTTATGAGGTGTTGTCTTGTCTTGAATAAAGAGTAAACATTTAAATGACAGCAAACATATTTCTTCTAGAAATAAAAATGTCTCTCAGAGTATGAAAAATTTTCACATTTTCTAAAGGAAAAAGTATTTAAGTACTAAGTATTTCTCATCTTCTAGTAACAAACAATAAGTTTTAATAAAATTAAAAAGTCCTGAAAACAATGCTACTACAAGACATGCTAAAGTGGAAGGACTTCATTAAAGGACACATTTGAGAGAAGCTCCCACTGACAACTCCATCCCTACAAAAATATTTCAGAGTAAGTTAGATAACAAAAACTGTTTAGATGTATTTCAGTAAATGGGAGTCAGTTTTACCACATGTTAAGTGGCTTAATGTACTGATTGAGACTATTCAGTGCTAGAAGTCATAAGACTTCTAAATTAGAGTGTTTAAAACTGTGAAACCTGAGGTGTTCTCTGTAAGGAACTGTTGCCATATCTAATGGAATGTCTGTTCTAAAAAATTAACTGTGTCATTGCAATTGCAATTTCATCATGCTTTCTTTATTCATTAGTAAATTTATTGAATATTCTCATTTGTACTCTGTGGTATAAATCAGTACTGAGACTTCACCTCCAAGCTTAAGTAGAGAGAAAAATCCTGTAGTTATCAGGTCTGCTTAAGGCTGATGAAATCTCATAGATAAATTAGCATTTTAAGTTAGTCTAAATCCTCATTACCTCCTTCTAATTTATTTAGAGCCTAGGTGTAACATTCTAGAAGAATTTAAAAGGCAGACACTGAAGTTGAAAAGAGTCTTATTTTCAAGGTTCTTGTATTTTCTGCTGCAGGTAAGAAACTTTCTGTAGATCTTTTCTTACACTTCATTTGGGCTTCTGTAGTTTTCTTCCCATCAGAAGCATCTAATTCTTGTTGACTTTCTATGAAGAACAGGAAATTCCTACCATAGGACTCTAATGCTCTTTACCTGTCACAGTTTCCTGGGGTGAAGGGTTTTTTTTTTCTGACAGATTGATGTTGTTTCTGCATATTCTTCCTATTCCTGTTCTCTGTTTTAAGAAAGATTCTTACAGAATTCTTCCTTCACATTAAGCAGTTATACTTTTACCTATCCAGGACCGGTGTACAAGTGCAGATAACTCTATGAGTGTTCACAAATCTAAATAAGTGCTTGTAGAATCAGGTTAGTGTGCCCTTCTGAGGACCTCCTTTATGTTTCACAATAACCTAGATATTTCATTTTGGAATGCAATATTTTTTCTTTGCCTCATCAAAAACATATACATATTGTTTACTGGTCATTTATCAGGCAGAAGACACTATCAAGGTGAAGAAAAATCTGGGCAAGACAGCAGAACAAGAAAGTGTACTAGATTTAGATTCTACAGTGAGAAAGACTTAAAATCCAGAACTGAAAATGTTTTATTCTGTACAACTGATACCTAAAACTCAGTGGAAGCTTGGAATTAATTAATTTTGGGCATGTAACTCTCACCACACTCAGATGCATGTTGTCCTTAACCATGCTAAGCCTCTCTCCCATAGAAGTAATGCCAAGTCACAGAAATTGAGCAAAGCAGTATGTAATACTTTTTTGGAGCCAACCTGTTAAGTCTGCTCTAAGTGCCTAACACAGAAGACTGGCCCACTAACAAAATGAAAACCAGTTTCTCTTCATACACATGTACCTGAAAATGAAGACCATCAGATCAAGCTACTATGAATCTGAAATCCTGATGGAACTGGTGAATGATGTGGTTAAGCCACTATCCATCATATTTAAGAGGTCGTGGCAGTCCAGTGAAGTTCCTGCTGACTGGAAAAGGAGAAACATAATCCCCATTTTTAAAAAGGAAGACTCAGAGAACTACAGGTCGGTCAGTCTCACCTGTGTGCCTGGCAAGATTCTGGAGCGGATCCACCTGGAAACTATGCTAGGGCACATGGGAAATAAGAAGGTGATTGGTAACAGCCATCATGGCTTCAGTAAGGGCAAACTGTGCCTGACAAATTTGGTGTCCTTCTATGATGACTTTACAGCATTGGTAGATAAGGGAAGAGCAATTGATGTCATCCACCTGGGCTTATGCAAAGAACTGGACACTGTCCTGTACCACACGGCAATGTGCACTCACAGCCCAGAAAGCCAATCATATCCTGTGGCCAGCACGTCGAGGGAGGTGATTCTCCCCCTCTACTCTGGAGAAAGAGGGAGAGGGAGAGGGAGAGGGAGAGGGAGAGGGAGAGGGAGGGGAGGGGAGGGGAGGGGAGGGGAGGGGAGGGGAGGAGAGGAGAGGAGAGGAGAGGAGAGGAGAGGGGAGGGGAGGGGAGGGGAGGGGAGGGGAGGGGAGGGGAGGGGAGGGGAGGGGAGGAGAGGAGAGGAGAGGAGAGGAGAGGAGAGGAGAGGAGAGGAGAGGAGAGGAGAGGAGAGGAGAGGAGAGGAGAGGAGAGGAGAGGAGAGGAGAGGAGAGGAGAGGAGAGGAGAGGAGAGGAGAGGAGAGGAGAGGAGAGGAGAGGAGAGGAGAGGAGAGGAGAGGAGAGGAGAGGAGAGGAGAGGAGAGGAGAGGAGAGGAGAGGGAATTTCAGTTGGAACAGACCTACAACAGTCATCTAGTCCAACTGCCTGACCAATTCAAGGCTGAACAAAATTTAAAGCATATTATTAAGAAGCATTGTCCTAATGCCTCTTAAACACTGCCAGCCAAGGGGCATTGACCACGTATCTAGGAAGCTTGTTTCCATGTTCAACCACCCTCTCAGTAAAGAAATGCTTTCTAATGTCAAGACTGAACCTCCCGTGATGTAGCTTTGAACCATTCCCACATGTCCTGCCACTGGATACCCAGAGAACAGCACCTCCCTTTCCACTTCCCCTTCTCTGGCATCTATGGAGAGCATTGAGGTCACCCCTCACTCTACTTCTCTCCAAACTAGACAAATGTAGTGTCCTCAACCGCTCCTTACAGGCAGTGCTACAGGCTTGGGGAGGAGTGGCTGGAGAATTGCCACTCAGAGAGGGACCTGGGGGTGTTGATTGACAGCCGGCTGAACATTAGCCAGCAGTGTGCCCAGGTGGCCAAGAAGGCCAATGGCATCTTGGCTGGTATCAGAAATAGCGTGGCCAGCAGGATAAGGGAAGTGTTCTTACCCCTGTACTTGGCACTGGTGAGGCCACACCTTGATTCCTGTGTTCAGTTTTGGGCCCCTCACTACAAAAACAACATTGAATTACTCGAGTGTGTCCAGAGAAGGGCAACAAAGCTGGTGAAGGGTCTGGAGCACATGTCATAGGAGGAGCAGCTGAGGGAACAGGGGTTGTTTAGTCTGGAGAAGAGGAGGCTGAGGGGAGACCTCATCGCCCTCTACAACTACCTGAAAGGAGGTTGCAGAGAGCTGGGGATGAGCCTCTTTAACCAAGTAATAAGCAATACAACAAGAGGTAATGGCCTCAAGTTGGGGTTCAAGGGAAGGTTTAGATTAGATATTAGGAAGTATTTCTTTACAGAATGGGTTGTTAGGCATTGGAATGGGCTGCCCAGGGAGGTGGTGGAGTCCCCATCCCTGGAGGTGTTTAAGAGTCAGGTCGACATAGCGCTGAGGGATATGGTGTAGTTGGAAACTGCCAATGCTAGGTTAATGGTTGGACTAGATGATCTTCAAGGTCCTTTCCAACCTAGATGATTCTGTGATTCTGTGATTCTGTGACATGCCTTCCAGGCCCTTCGACATGTCTTCCAGGCCCTTCACCAGCTTTGTTGCTCTCCTCTGCACACATTCAAGTACCTCAACATCTTTTTTAAACTGTGCAGCCCAGAACTGCACACAGTACTCAAGATGAGGCTACACCATTGCTGAATACAGTGGAATAATCACCTCTTCTGACCAACTGGTTATGCTGTGTTTGATGCATGGGCAGAATGCAGTTTGCCCTCATGGTTGCCAGAGCACAATACTATGGTTAGATGAGGAATAACTGTATCTTCCTAGATTTTAAGTTATTAATTTTCAGTGTTCCCTACTGAACATGAAGGTTTTGTGTATTGGTCTTAGAGGATACCCAAGTATGTATGGAGTCCTGGCACACAGCACTGAATTTGAGACCACACATGCCACATCCATAGTACTGGGTTTTGTGGTTTTTAAGTTAGTGTATGTTCAGATGTTCTGCCAATATGGTCATCTGGGTCTAAGCTAAGTAAAAATTTGAAACTCTTATTGCAACTAAGAAAAACATAGCTATTGTCTAGAAGTAGGAGAAAATCTTTAGCTTTTGAAAAGTCTCCACACTTTGAAATAGAATGTTATATGTCCATAATTTTCCTTTATTCTTTAAAACAATCCCCCTAATCCCACGGTATCAGTAACATGGGCCAAGTGACACCAAACTTCTGACAACTAGTGACACATCTAGCTGAGGCAGCTGGACATCATATATAGAACTGTATCCTCACACAAGATTCATTTTAAATTCTTCCTTTTTAATAGTGGCCTGTTTCAGTGATTTCACATATATCCTTCAGGTGCTTTTTACTTTTCAGTTATTTTCTCTGATTTAAAAACTTTTTCATTTCAGTGAAAAGAGAAGCTTAGTTAAAATGGAAAAGGTAGTCCTAGTCTTTCTTATGCTCTGAATCATCAATCAGTTCTGTTTAGAAGCACCTCTTCATGCTCAGTATGTTCTCCTGGGAGACTGTACCCTGAGGTAAATATTCAATAATATTTTGTATTTCTGTGTAGAATTCAGAATGTTCTTCATACTCATATGCCAAAGGTTTTCCCCAAAACATCTCACTCAGTAAACCTCTCTGGATATTTGTGGGGTGTTTTTTATTGCAGGCTGAATACTCTCAGTTTTCCAAATTGCACTATTGCCCAGGGAAATCTTCATAGTAATTTTCTCCCCAGACTCACCTAAACCCCTGTCAAACAACAGGGAAGCATATCAACAAGGAACTTAACTCTTGTAGAAATTTTCTAGCTGTGTTGCAGTCAGCTGTCAGCTTTTCCTGTTGCCCACTATCTGGTCTCTTTTTCCTTTCAAAGCAGTATCTTTTATTTTTTTAACTGCCACCGAGCATCTCTGCTCATTTTACCCTCAGAGATTGCATCTTCCATATTCCTTAGCATTAAATAAGCCAAGGGAGTTGGAGTGGAGCTATTTTTAAAGAAACAGACTCTAGTATTACGCCATGAAACACAAAACTGCAAGTCCAATAATTCTTTGAATTAATTTTATGAGTGTCTGAGGTACAAATACTGACAACTCCAAACTTACTGAGTAAACAAATATTAGATATATAATAGGAAAATGAAGTGTGAGTAAAATACAGCACAACATAAAGCAGAAAAGTGAAATGAAATACAGCTTGCTAAAGATTGCCTAGCATAACTGGATAAGGTGGTAACAGAAAAGAGGATATTTTCATGTAAAGCAGCGATCAATACATACATAACATGAGAAAGTTTCTCCACAAGCTACTGAGCTGGTAATGGAAAAATTAGTAAGAAAACAAAGATCCCCCAAGAATATAATAAACCCAGGCTCCAGAGTCCTAAAGTACTTTTCATGCAGAGAATGTAACGACATTTCTTTTCCTACTTTTCTGCCAGAAATGCCAGGCCAGCAGGATGATATAGAGTCTTATAAGCCTTTCTGTTTCATTTCTGTACTGGATGTTTAGTAATGTGTACTAAAATAGTCTACAGACACAGAAGAAAATAATGTGTTCTTATTCAGTGTCCTTATTTTCTGTTCATAAATACTTCAAGACTCCTTGCAGTGATGTGCCATTTTCTACAAATAATTAGCTAAGTGTCATGCATGTTTTTCTCTTTATTTAAAAATCAAGTAGTGTATTGAGTTCTGACTTGATACACAGAGTGAATTTACATGGCATAATGCAGTTAAATAGCTAGATACCATGATATTGCTGATGGCACAATACAAAAACATAAAGGAATCATTTGTATGAAAAGAAGTTGCCTAACAGTCTGTAAAGCATGTAGTTTAATGCTGCTGCCTGAAGCATGTGGCCCAAAATTTTTTTAGCATGTTGATTGTTTTGGATCTGTTTCTGAGGCATCTAATTCTCCCTCTACATTGAAAAAGCAGCTTATGCACCTAATTTAAAATACAGATGTGGCTATGGGACAGGAACCAGAAAGTTAGGTTTTGCAATATTCTGTTCTGCGGTAACCATATCCCTTCTTAGTTTAGACTTTTGTCTAATGTGTAAAGGAAATCTGTCTGAGAAGAACTTGAAACCAGTTTTCTTAGAAATCAATCTGTTTTGAACCAGGATTACAGCAGAGTGATTCCATCTATTCTAGTCTCCAGCCTTTAGCATTCTGTACATGTCCTACTGCATTTTTTGATAAAAAATGACGTTCTTTTGCACAAAGAGAGCATCACAAGGCACAACTCAAATGTAAAATGTATGAAACATAAGAACTGACTGCTAATACTCCTTACCTCTAAATAACATGTTTTAACCTGTGCCTTCTTGACTATAACGACACACAGCTTTGACTGACCTTACGTATTTTATTCCCTTAGTTCAATCATTCTTAAAATATACGTGTTTCATGTAAAATAATATTTCATATAGATCAACACAGAAAATGGTTGGTAAATGCGTATGGAACATTCACCCCACACTGTTTGACAACGTCAAATCATTTAAGTATTTGATGACCAGTAGTCATTTTTTTGAATAATACATCACAGAATCATAGAATGGTTTGGTTTGGAAGGGACCTTAAAGATCATCTAGTTCCAAGCCCCCTGCCATGGGCACGGACACCTTCCACTGGATCAGGTTGCTTAAAGCCCCATCCAACCTGGCCTTGAACACTTCCAGGGAGGCAGCAGCCACAACTTCTCTGGGCAGCTTCTTCCAGTGTTTCATCACTCTCACAGGAAAGAATTTCTTTCTTATTTCTAATCTAAATCTACTCTCTTTCAATTTAAAAACATTACGCCTCACCCTATCGCTACAGTTCCTGACAGAGTCCCTCCCATCTTTCCTGTAGGTCCCCTTTAAGTACTGGAAGGCCACTATAAGGTCTCACCAGACCCCTCTCTTCTCCAGGCTGAACAACCCCAACTCTCTCAGCCAGTCTCATAAGGAAAATGCTCCAGCCCCCTGATCATCTTTGTGGGCCTCCTCTGGACCCACTTGAGCAAGTCCATATCCTTCTTATGCTGGGGTCCCAGAGCTGGATGCAGTACTCCAGGTGGGGTCTCATGAGAGCAGAGTAGAGGAGGAGAATCACCTCCCTCAACGTGCTGGCCACACTTCTCTTGATGCAGCCCAGGATATGATTGGCTTTCTGGGCTGTGAGTGCACATTGCCAGCTCATATTGTATTTTCCATCCGCCAATACCCCAAGGTCCTTCTCTGCAGGACTCCTCTCAATCCAGTCATCGCCCAGCCTGTAATTGTGCTTGGGATTTCCCCGACTCATGTGCAGGGCCTTACACTTGTCCTTGTTGAACCTCATGAGGCTTGCATGGGCCCCCCTCTCAAGGCTGTCAAGGTCCCTCTGGATGGCACATCCCTTCCCTCCAGCATGTCGACCACACCACACAGCTTAGTGTGGTCAGCAAACTTGCTGAGGGTGCACTCAATCCCACTGTCCATGTCACCGACCAAGATGTTAAACAGCACTGCTCCCAGTACCGACCCCTGAGGAACTCCACTTGTCAGTGGGCTCCACTTGGACATTGAGCTGTTGAACACAACTCTTTGAGTGTGACTATCCAGATAATTTCTTATCCACCAATTGGGCCGTCAGTCAAATCTATGTCTCTCCATTTAAGAGGCAAAGATGTCATACAGGACAGTGTCCAGTGCTTTGCACAAGTCCAGATAGATGATATCAGGTGCTCTTCCCTTATCCACCAATGCTGTGAAGCCGTCGTAGAAGCCCATCAAATTTGTCAGGCATGATTTGCCCTTACTGAAGTCGTGCTGGCTGTCACCAATCACCTCCTTATTTCCCATGCGCCCTAGCATATTTTCCAGGAGGATCTGCTCCATGATCTTGTTGTACATATCCACCAGTTCCCCCAGGACCCTCAGATGCATCTCATCATGTCCCGTGGACTTGTACACATTCAAGTTCCTTAGATAGTCTCAAACTTGATCTTCTTCCATAGTCAGCAGTACTTCATTCTCAGTACTCCACATGGAGTAAAAATACATCAGTATTTTTCTTCAAATTACAGTTTACAATAATGTTTACGCATGTTTGATGGTATAAATATGTTTGCAAGTACCTAAGAATAGTCACACAAACTTGAAGTATTATAAATGAATGACAATAACAGCAACAACCCATAAATAAACAATGGCCTAGATGTTAAGTCACAAAATACAGAGTCACTAGTTCTGGTTCCTGAACTTTTGCTTCATTAATGATACTTTCTGTGCATGAACAAATACAGACCATTGAAGAAATGCTATTTAGTGACTGGTATAAAATGAATTTACAATGATAGTTGCATTTTAGTATTTGGTCCAGAGGCATATTGGTTTTACTAAAATTAAAATTAAGTTGGAAAGGGCATTGAAATCAAGGGAGATGTTTAATCCGAAGCTTACAGTGGAAAAATTTATGTTTTATTTTCTGTAACGAAAAGGTATAGATATGGCAGTATGTAAGAATATATTCAAAATATAAGGGAGAAAACTATTCTTTAAAGACAAATTTCAATGAAATCTTGAAAAAAAAAGTCAGAGGTCAAAGCAAACATATCCTATTAGTTGAACTAATACTATTAGTTATGGCTAATTTGTAACACTTGTCTGAAAAATTAAATATTCATTAATAACATATTAACAATTCTATTATATTATTTGTACATGTATTTATATTTAAATAAGCAGAACACATGCACATAGTATAAAAATGAATAATGTTGTAGTCCATTTTACTATATCTGTCAAGGTTTTGCTTCTCCGTTAAGAAGATTTTTATGAAGAGCTCTGAAAGCATTGTAACTTGCCTTGTATTAAAAATACATAGTCCTTTGGATGCCTAATTTTCACTTCATGATTGCCATCTCCATGGGTGTGAATATAGAACATGCTATATTCTCTTTTGTCTGAAATTGGAGGTTGCTTTATAAGTTCTATTGAGAATAAAAATGTGAATGTCTTGAGACCAATTACTAAATAGTTCATTAAACAATGTGGGAAAAAAACAATTCTTTTAAATTCCTTCCAAGTTGTCCCTTATTTGCATGCACAGTTGAATCCATATTTCCCTTATATTCCACTCCCTGGTTCCTACCTGCAGTAAGCTGCTTCTATTTCTGAATCATCTCTAAGGATTCCTGTTTTCCAGTTTCCTATACAGGGTGGTAGCATAGCTGGATTAGGCACTTATTTTAAGAATAATATAAAATTCTTGATTCAGTTAACCAGACTTGTTCATGATTTGACAGGTACTAGTTCACTTCTATTTTTGATAGCTTCCTTGCAAAATAAGTTCCCGGGGACTTTTTAGTCCCTCTCCTGCACTTAGGCATCTGGATAATTAAGATATTACTACTACATCACTGTGGTGCTATGAAAAAGCAGATCCTCTACAGTGTATTGATTTAGGCTGAATTAATAGCAAGGGATTGCATTTAGGCATTTGGATTCATTTATTTTCTTGAGCTTCTCTGTAACTAATTGCCAAAGAGATCATCCAGCATACCTTTCTTTCTTGGTTCATCTATTATAGCTTACATAAGCTAGTTTACATAAAGTGAGCAAAGATTAGATTGTGATCACCCCACTTATCCAATCAAATGTAATTTCATTTGGTAACTAGCTTCAAAGAACGGCAAAGCAAATGAAAAAGTATGAAATTACTTCCATGTGTATAATATTCAAATAGGCTGGTATACTTCAGCATGGGAAAGACACAACTTGGGAAAAGGGGGATGTAAGAGTGGTATACATACTCATAAGCATGAGGAAGAGAAAGTATTGGAACTGACAGTTCATCTCTTCTAGTGAAAGAAGGGATGGTCAGCAGAGACAAGTAGGATGCAAGTTCAGAGCAAAGAAAGGGAAGTGTTTTTTTCATGCAGTGGGCAACAGAGCTGTGGAATTTCTTGCCAAAGGACATTGCAGTTGCAAAGAGTTGATAAGGTTGATGAGGAGCTTGGATGGCCACCTGGAAGAGCTGTGAACTGGGGGTGACTAAGGAGAGAAGCCTTACAAGACTACAGAAATCCCCTGAGCTGAAATCAGTTGAAATCTGAGAGCATATTAGGAAGCCATATGTCTGTCCTGTCCATCCTCTTCCCAGAGTAATTGCTTATGACCAGTGCTGGAGACAGGCTTGGGGTCTAGACAGACAAATGGACTAAACCAGTATTTTTGTTTGTATGTTTCAACCTTGTAAACTTCAGGAAAGTGTTGTTCTACAAAAAGAGAGAGATGTTTGTACACATATCCACTCTCATTTTCTCCCCCGTCATTGCCTCACCAAACTTGATTCTTTCCAGTAGCCACCTGGGAATGGATTTCCTGCTGGGTTAATTACGCTAAAAGCTGACAAACCTGTCGACTGCTCTCACCACAGCAGCTGTTCAGACATTCCATTATATATAACCCGTGTAATTCTCCCCTGTTAACTTGCCAAACAGCATGCAGTTGGCTGAGAAAACAAGTCATGGCAATTGTTCCTTTATGACTGGTATGCATCACCTCCTCAGTAACTTAGATCACAAAAATAGCGTGTGTTTCTTAACTATATTGCCTGTGCACTCCTGCCCACATCAATACAGATAATAATGGTGCAGTCTTCTGGTAATGGAACAGGTAATTACACAGCTCCCAAAAACATTCTTATATTACTCATGAATTCATAGAGCAAACTATGCTAAACATTGTTATTCTGACACAATTTTGATACTTTGCATGTGTTTGTGATTCTCTCTGAAAGTAGATTGTATATATTGTCAAGACAATCACTATACAATGGTTATAGACAAAAGCTAGACTAAATTGGAGTCAAGTTTAGGATTAAATTACTACAATGACATGGTATCTTCTAGAAAGGCAGTTAAAAGAAATTCAAATATGTATAGGCATCAAAATAATCATTTAGGGCATCCAAATAATCTTACCTCTGCCATAAAATTAGGCCATAAAATATTTATGTTGTTATAAGATTATATTTGTTTCTATTTTCAAAGACTGAGTAACATTAAAAAAAAAAAAAAAATCCCTTTGGGATTCTTCCTACTAAAATGTTAAACAGAAGTGCACTCTCATTTTCATCCATGCTTCCACTGCATGTCTTTCCATATTACATAGGTCCTGATATTTTACATTCATCACTAGAAACAACCCACACATGAAATTGTTAAAATCCCGGTGGAGCTGACTTCACCACTGATGCTTCAACATTTTCATACAATTTTTAAAGAATCTCACTCTTCCACCCAGTTTAACAAAATCAAGTGTGGATAATCCCTTTCACCTTAAATACATATTCCAACAAAAAAAAAGTATCTTAAGCAGCAAAAAGAAAACATTTACTTACAGTGTCTTAGAGGGTGTTAGCATTTGTATGTCTTCCTCCAGTCACATATGTCAAGGGAAAATGGTATTCTAACTAGTGCCTCTATAACATTAAATAAACCTTGTCCATAGCATGATGTACCATTAGTATTACAAAAAGTCTTAGAATATCTCTAATACGCACAAACTGCAAAGCATGTCAATGAATTATCTTACTTTTGTATATCAATTGCTATAGTGTAAAAGTTCTTTTTCTCCTGATATTGTATCGATGGGGTGTTTTATTACAGCAAGACTTCCTATATTACCTCAGGCTGTGAAAATGTTATTTTAACTTCTTTCAGAATAATGTCACAACCTGTCCATTAAAATTAACCATTAACATGTGAACTGCAAGCTGTTTAGCAGCACAATCTCTTCAGCTAATAAAGACCATTCCTCTCTCCCCAACCCCCCAGATGGTGAAGTGGGCCATTGTAAAGCTCAACTCCTTATTAGAACTGTTTGCCCCATTTACAACTGTCACTGAGGGTCATTCAGAAGGCAACCTGCATGAACTTTACCTTCCCCCAGTAACCCTCAAAACTATCCATTATACAACTCATCAACCTTAGGAGGAATGAAGCAGAAGAGAAAGCTATTATGCAAGAACAAAAGTTACAGTGAAAGAAGAGTATGCAACAACATTCTTAGTAGCATGATATTTTTTCACTTTGAAAAAGGAAAAGCAAATAAGGCCCAGAAAAAGACTGAGTCTACAAGCCATCATAGTGGAAACAGTGCTAAGTACAGATAGGAAATAAACTATAAAAGGGCCTTGGGCACAAACAGAAAGGAAGTAATTATTTTATGACTCCCTTTCCTCCCTCTTAGTTACTGAGATTATAACTATATTTTATTGCAGTGGCCAAGCAGTCACAGAAGTCAAGATGTCTGTTTGTGCTTGTGCAAGTATAGCCAGAAGAAATTTGTCCTAGCAAACAAGTCTATCAACTAATGACATCCAGCAGGTCTTATTTCCTAAGGGAAGAATTAATTTCTCATTAATGACAATTGTAAAGATGATATCACAATTCATTACCCAGTTCACTGCCCAGGAAAAGACCTAAGGAGGTCAGTGTTCTGCCTCAGCACTGAATTTTTTTTTTTTTTTTTTTTTGCTTGACTCAGATGTGTAAGCTTGGAATTCTTATGCCGTTGAGTGGATGAAAATAGCTGTATCAAAATCCACTCTCCCAACACAACATATGAAAATGCCACCTCTTAGACTCATCAAAAGGACTCCATATCCCTTGCCTTGTCCCAAAGAGAAGTCTGTCAAGTCCAATGAGAAACAAAATAGAATCCTGCTGCCAGAACCTCATTCAAATGCATTGAATATGTTCCTTTCCCTGCCCTCCACACACCCATTGAAGCAGCAACTCTGGGAAGGCTTTACCTTTACAACTTTTGCCATGTAAAACTTCCCTTTGGCAACTCCAAGCAATTTATTTGATCCAGTCTCTTGGATATACCATCTTTCACACCAACGACTCACAAACTACTTAAGAATAAGCAGCTGTTTGACAACATAAAGCAAGGCTACTTGGCAGTTTAGGACAGGAAGTACAGAGAGTTACCATATGCAGCTTTAAAAAATTGGAGCAATATCCAAACTGGAATGTGGCCAAGACACTAGATCTAACAACTCTATTCCCACAGGCTCTGAGACATTTATTTCTTAATCCTCCAAATCTACTTTAATTGTGTGTAAGGAAATGTCCATGTTAAAAGAAAAAAACAAGCATTACAGTAGTTCTTTTACAGCTCTTTGTCTGCACATACCACTCAAATCAAGTTTCCTCCCCTCTATTACACTTTCCAATTACTGATCTCTTCTAATCTGTTCCTGTTTCCTACCATTTTCTCAGTTACTCTGGTTGAGTTTGACTTGACTTTACTTCATTAATTTGCTGCTAGCTCTTCCTGTCTGCTGCTCCTTATTCTAACCCTTTATTTAGTACCTTCTGAAGTTTATTAAGGTACCAGAGAAACTCTGATTCTCTCTGCCAGTTGACTGATAAAAATGCGGAGTAGATAGATGTGATTGAACAGCTATCTTGTCCTACCACTTAATTAATTATTTTTTCCTGCATTTATCCTTACAACTTTTGCTGTTTCACGCAGTTCCATAACTTGTGCATTAAATCAGTTGTTCTGTTTTGTGATTAATTGGCAGGCAACATGTTTTTAGAGGTCCCTGGATCATAGATTTTGAATAACAAGAGTCCTGTCTTTGGGATGTTGTATTTTTCACCACACTCAGCAACAATATAAATAATAATTCAATTTCGGGGGAGTCATGGGAGATCATATATATTATATTATATTGTTCTGGTTTTGAAAGGCCGTTTGAAGATGTAGTCCATATCACTTTATTCATAGATAGCATTGTGGTGCTTTGTGTGAAGAGATCGATAGTTATTTTGCTGGGTACTTTAAACACAATTAATTAATTAATTACACTGATCAAAAAGGTTATATATAGAATCCGTACAACAGTAAACACAAAAACTTAAAGCAGTTTAGTTTTTCAAAGTGAAACTTAAGATATGGACAGACACTAAGGGATTGGGGATGTTGATTTTTTTGCAAAATGTTCGTTATTTAGAATCTCATTTACATTCATAGATTTTTATAATCTCAACTATTAAGAACAGCATATCCAAGAAACGTGTTGTAATCTCCACTGCAATAACCATGTATTAACATTTTAGAGAGGTTTATATGCATTACATCGACCCAAGCTACCCTTCTGCAAGACACACTGAAGTATACACTCTGTTGGGTGGAGTTCTGATTTCACTTCTGGCAGTGGTGCATGCTTCAAAAGCTGTAGAGTATAATGTCAATTCAAACTACATGACTGCTTCTGAAGAGGAAGTAACTCCTTAGACGAGGGTGTAGTCTCCACAGATGTTTAGCCTGGAGGCTATGAGAGTCCCTGGAAAATAAATGAGCTATGACTGGACAAGTCCTAATTCTGCATTTGCAACCGTATTGTTTGGAATAAATAAAAGAAACTTAGAATAGTTTACAAGTTAGCCCTAAAACAGAAGTCTTGAATTACATGATAAACTAGAATAAATGGCACAAAAAGAGAGATTTTCCTAAAAAAAAAAAAAAAAAAAAAAAAACAAACCAAAAAAACCCCCCCACAAACAGTCAGATAATAAGGAAGATCATGCAAATTTTACCAAATAAACTAAACAAACCCACTATTTTCATTTTAATCCAAAGTAGAACTTTAATCCAAATACAGTCCCTCTTTTCATTATATAAAAATGTAGGTGAAAGTTTCTTAAACTGAATTTTCAAATGAAAAAGTGTTGTGAATCATCACTCTCATGCTCTGACTCCCTTCAGGCTTCTTCATGTGACTGAAGCCTTTGTTTAGAGAAAGTGAACATGACTTGATTAGATGAGATTAAGTTTGACTAGATTCACCTGTCCCCTGTTTTTCATCTATTCACTTTCCTTGCTGTAAGGAAATGGTCACTTAGGGAAAGATAAAAAGGGGAAGAAAAAACATAGAGAAAAAAAGAGAGAAAAAGGGAAAAAAAAAAAAAAGAGCAGGAGAATACTTTGAACATCTTATTCCGTTTTACCTAATAGCTTAATTGCTCAATCAGAACCCATGCAACAGGAATGATAATTCCCGCAGCAAAACTTAGCAAATGTAGAAAACTTAGGTCATTTCACAAGAGCAGGCAATCTGAAGGGAACCATTTTCTATTTCAAACAATTTCAGTTGTTTCTTTAATAGCTGTAAGAGACTAAGAAATTAATTTAACACTAAGAGAGAGATTCCAAAGGCCAATCTGTCACAGAGATGCCCAAATTCTGTATACCAACTCTCTTAACAGGACTTAGATGCTAACTTGCCTTTAGTATCTTTGACAGCCTTAGCCTAGAGATTTGTTCCTAATGCAATGGCTTCATCTTTATAAGAACACATTCATGTGTAAAGGTGTATTGAATGAAGAGTTAAATATTAATGGAAGCAGGTGAGTCCTCATCACTTGAAATACTTCACCCTGCTTGCCAAGAAATCTAACTTCATGTTTTATCTTTTTTAATCCTAAATTTTAAAACACTGTAACAGCTAGGATTTTAAAAATAAAATAATTTTTATTCTTTTATGTAATTTGGAAGTGTACAGAAAGAAATAATTTCAAACTTAGGAATTGTAATTTGATAACAATATTATTACTTCTCATTCTTCATTAAGATGAAGGAACAAGAATTACTTTGTCTTACAAGGTTTTTTGACATATGTGTCATAAATTCAACAGTTTTCAACCAGGCAGTCATGTGAGGTAGGATGCATTTCACTTAGTGTCAAGTGTCTAAAAATTAGAGGTCTAGATTATGTTAGTCACCTTGATTCTCCAATTATCAATGGAAATAAGCATCTCCCAAGAGAAATTTCATATCTTCTTTAGATAAATCTTCAAGACAGATGAGATTAATCTTTCTGTATAGATTCCTGTTTCCTTTCAGTTACTGTAGAGGTAGTACAGACAAGAAGTTCAACCTTGAATCACAGATTTCTAACAGTAAAGATAGATATTTGGGGTCCTGTTCAAAGGTACAATCTTTCAGGTAATATTTGTTTATAGGGAGTCTAATCTCAAGCTCTCAAATAACCCAAGATTTTAAAAAGCTGCACTCAGTGCAAAAATCAGATTACAAGTGTATGGGCACAAAAAATGAGTGAGTTTAACAGGAGAGACCCACTTCTGAAATTCTTTACATGTGATTTTGACTTTGCAGATTTCATGAAACTGATCTCTATTTCATTAAATAATTCTGTACAAATAATTAAATAATTACAGTCATGGACTGATGTGAATGCCAGTTTTATGGTGCCATTAAATATTTTTGTTATAGCTCATTAAGTTGACAATAAAATGTAATATCAGATCCATTCTCCTTTTATTACACTGCGCCCCCCCCCCCCCCCCCCCCCCCCGGAAATATCAGTGTATGGCAATTGAAATAAGCTTGGGTGAAGGTGGAATCATAACAATTATTATTCTACTATGAGAAAAAGAAAAGCTAGTCCTTTGTAGGAAAAAAAGGGCTGGTGGTGGTGTTCTATTACTTTACACTTCCGTTGCACTTCAGAAATATCAAATTTTCCTGGAATTTGTTAAAATGAGAAAGAGCGTATTGGTGGTGCTTTTTAATTAAGGCTTTTGAGGTAAGGTCTTATTATTGAAATGACTGGATGCTTTCATTAGTAGGAAGTGCTACAGACACAGTTGAGTGGCAGATATTGTTATCCATTGCTGTTTGAACTGTTTTCCATATTCATACTTCATTTTCAGATCCTGTGAATTAGTAATTACAGATTATATTGGCCAAAGCACTCGAATCCCTAACGGTCATTGTATGACTGTCATTTTGGTGTCTGACTGGAGTAGAGGAGTCTTCATGTGGTACTACATAACTAATTGGAGTTTTCTGAAACAGAACAGTGCAAGTATGCAGCTGTTCAGAGCATGTCATTAAGAGTGTTTTAGATTACATTTATACCCATGTTCAGGTTTTATATCTCAGCATCGACAATCTGGAACATCCCCTGGAAGAGCAGTGTGGCTAGACTAAAATGTGCACAGCTAAGCATTGTGGTTTTAATTGCATACTTTAAAGCACATCTAAGGCATACTTTCTTTAACAGAGTAGATTTCTCAATGTGAGGGTGTTCCAACCTACAGTGCCCACAGAGTGTCCTTTCCACGAGGCTTAATGCTTCTGTAAGAAATCGATTCCTTCATTGGTTCTTGGTCTAGTTGGGATTTTATTTCTGTTTCTAAATATGCAACTTACCTAGATTTTATCAGCAGCAAAGTGGGTAGAGAAAGAGTATTTCAAATAATTTTTACCACTTAATTTTACTAATAAACATTTACAATGTATAGAAAGTCTAATTTACAGCCAAATAATGATTGATCTTGATAGACGTTGTAGTTTAACCCTTGTAGACAGTTAAGCCCCACATTGCTCACTCCCCCACGGCAGAATGGGGAAGAGTCGGCAGGGTAAAAGTGAGAGAACTTGCACGTTGAGATAAAGACAGTTTAATAGGTAAAGCAAAAGCTGTGCATGCAAGCAGAACAAAATAAGGAATTCATTCACCACTTCCCATCAGCAGGAAGGTGTTCAGCCATCTCCAGGAAAGCAGGGCTTCAATACGTGTAGCAGGAAGACAAATGTCATAACTCTGAACACCCCTCTTCCTCCTTCTTTTCCCAGTTTTTATTGCTGAGTGTGATGTCAAATGGTGTGGAATATCCTTTTGGTCAGTTGGGGTCAGCTGTCCTGGCTGTGTCCCCTCCCAGCTTCTTGTAAACCCTCAGCCTACTCACTGGTGAGGTAGGGTGAGAAGCAGAAAAGGCCTTGAGGCTGTGTAAGCACTGCTCAGCAATAGCTAAAAAAATCCCTGTGTTATCAACACTGTTTTGGTCACAAATCCAAAACATAGCACCATGTGTTATCTGCTGTGAAGAAAAATAACTCTATCCCAGCCAAAACCAGTACAGCAGGGAAGAGAATGTTTCTTCAGGACTTCAAGACTCTGAATGAGTAATTTGATAGGTACGGTGCAGTGTTACACAGGTACCATGGTCCTAAGAATAATATATACATGTCTTAATTCTCTTTACAGTCTCAGTATTTGAAGTCTCTCAATGTTTTATAGTTGGCAGCAAGTGCTTTTTATCAGAAACAATGTTCAGTATTTAATTTACTATTAAATTAAATACCTTGAAAATTACAATTTTATTGTATTTATATTTATTATTAAATAGATATAATTAGATGTTTATAATATCTAATAAAATTTTATTATATATTATACTAAGCAAAAAATTCAAAATTTGAAAATTTGAAAATCATATTATTTTAATTTGTGAAAATAGTCCTATTGATATGCTTTCATATGCACATAAGTAAAAATGTAGAAGACTATTTTTTACTGTGTAATTCATATGCTGCATAAAGGTGTGAAGATTCTTTTGTAATCTTTTGCGTTGTTTTATATGTAATTAAATTAAACTTCTTTTTAAGTGGCAGAGGTGGAAAAAGCTTCTGACTTTATTATTATGAAATTATATCTATCTGTCCATATACACATACCCTTACACAGCTCTCCAAGAACTAGTTATTATCCTCTGAATTCAATGGCGTATATTTATGTGTGTGTATGTGCATATATGTGCACATGTATACATGTTTTTGCATTCTCATTACATTAAATATCAAGACGCTGTCACAGTTTTAATTTTTCTATGTACTGACAAGTTACTGGAAAGTAGAATCACGTTCAGCTTCATCCTTCATTTATTATCTTCTTGAGGAAATGAAGCTGATTCTTCCAAGGTTTAAAATATTGGGGGGTTGTTTGTTTATTTTCTCTGTGTAAAGAGGCTGGAAGACACAATCAGTCAATAGTCTCAGGAGGTTTGCAGATGTTCATTTAAAGGCATTATTAAGGAAAGCAGCAGATGTGTTCTCTGGCAAATGGCTCAAGTTGCTGTGACTCTCTGTTTGTCCCTCAGAAAGCTAATTTACTAAACAATGAGGTGAATAAGACCTGTTATGAATAAATGGTTACATTTCTCTGCAAAAGAAGGTTACTGCAATCAGTATGCTGTCCAGCTGCAATGAGGAACAAAGAATACTTTCCCTGTAAGGACATATCCTATATGGAACTAAACATCTGCAATACCCAAACCTTTCTTAGCACCATGCAAGCAAAGATAATAGGTATCTCACAGGGTCAATCATTCAACAGATGAAGGAGAAAATGGCAATTTTTTTAGGCCAAGTGGGCCTGTGGTAGCTAACATTGGTACTAGTGGTTTTAGGGGTGACATAATCTTTACCATGACCAAAAAAACAGCAGGGAAGGAGGAAGACACATGTTCTCCTAGGAGAAACATTATGGTGTTAGATGGCAATATCCACATAAAATGTAGATATATAGAATCATAGAATGGTTTGGATTGGAAGGGACCTTAAAGATCATTTAGTTCCAACGCCCCTGCCATGGGCAGGGACACCTCCTACTAGACCAGGTTGCTCAGAGCCCCATCCAAGCTGGTCTTGAACACTTCCAGGGAGGGGGCATCCACAACTCCTCTGGGCAACCTGTTCCAGTGCCTCACCACCCTTACATCTAATCTGAATCTACCCTTTTTCAGTTTAAAGCCATTACCCCTTGTCCTGTCACTACATGCCCTTGTAAAATGTTCCTCTCCAGCTTTCTTGCAGGCCCCTTTCAGGTACTGGAAGGCTGCTATGAGGTCTTCCCAGCGTCTTCTCTTCTCCAGGCTGAACAAGCCCAACTCTCACAGCCTGTCTTCATCTAAGATAGGTCCTTTTGTCAGTGGAGAATGAACTGGCATTTCTTGGATGCAGTCATCTTGAAGAGGACATTTACATTTCACCATTGGTTTTGGGAAGTAAAGGCACCAATTTGTCTTTACTGACTATGAAGAAGGTGGAAGATCAATAGCTCAAATATATGCATTGACAGTCTATGCATCTGGGGCCTGATTTGGTTCACTAAAACATAGTCATCTACTGCAATCTGACAAGTTGTAGTTAGAGACATTTGTGTGAGAGGATGACAGATATAACACAGGATCCATAGGAGATCCAGGGCTTTCTGAAGTGGCAGCTTGAAGCCAGACTGATTCACAAAGGAGTCTTAAATGGCTTTAAATACTTATAACTAGACAAATTAATCAAGTTGCTGAAGTTATGTGATATTAATACCACCTTCTCTGGTTGTTAAACATTGATTTAGATTTCCAATAATGCTGTAGGATCTAAAACTTTTCAATGTTGCAAGTGTTTCACCACTGTCAGGGCCAGAGAATCTGTTGCTATGAAATAGCCATTAATTTGCACCGTTAGTAATCAGCTTTAGTAATCCATAATGCACATTAACCAAGCACTCTGTAAGTGATTGTTCACACATGCTAAAAATGCAATGTTTCCTCATTATGTGGGTACATTAGTGAGTTCTTACAACATTCTTTTTTCTATCGCTAACCCATGAGCACTCAGCTTAAAAGTAATAAAATAAATAAATTAATTTTGCATTTTGAGAGCTAGAATTTCAGCTGGCTTATATAAATATAATTTCACTGGAGTTAATGGAGTTTTCAAAGTTTACACCAATTGAGACTTGACACAGAATGAGCTTATGCAATACATTTGACCAGTACAGCTTGATACTTTTGGTATGAGTACTTAATTTGGTCAAGTGAGCACAGTGAAAGTCAAACTTTCCAATACTAATGAGGTTTTTATTTTCTTTGGACTGTGGTTACAGAATGATTTAGGAGTTTCAGTGTTCTACACCTGTCTGTCTTTCCTTCTTGTTGGGCTCCTGATGAGTGCTAAGATCCCAGTCAAGCTTTCCCACAAGAATTGCTTAACTCATGGCTTCTGGCTGGATGTTCAGGCTTTCCTCTTAAGTTCTGCAGCTCCCTGGTTGGCCTCCTTCACCACAGGGTTGTCTTGGCTGTCTGCCCTCAGTATTTTTTCTCTCTGCTTCACCTTTGCTCTCTGCTGTACTATGTTCTTTTCTGTAACTGCTGAGTGGACAGGAGACCTATTTCTAAAACTTCCTCCTAGTTCTATTTTCCAAACTGATGACTGAGTACAATAATTTATTTCAGCTCCTTCTCAGCATGTCCCTTGACAATGAGCAGCTGAAGGGTGGAGTGAACATATTGAGAGAGGGATGCACTATTCTCATCTGGCCCAACACTAAAATGTGGCAGCAGCAATATTTGCTCTCAGTCTTCCTAGGCTTTAAAAAGTTTGAAGAGAGAGTAGGATAACTGGCAGAATTCTGAGGGAGGTAGAGGTGAAAAAAACTCAGATACTTCCAAAGAAAGAGACTCAGACATAGAAAAACAGTATCGTGTTTATCAACATATAGATGAAGAGCATAAGCTAAAGATGAACCCATCTAAGAAAAGCTGATATATATTAAAGAACTCTGAAGAAATGCATTTCCTTTAATATTTTCCTTTGTTAGGGTATACACTAATTTATGCCATAGCTTCCAGTTTAGTTAAACTCATCTTTACAAATGGCAAAATGAAGTCAATTTGAGATCAATGACAATAAAAAAAAGTGAGTCTGTAAATGATCTAAAAGACAACATAATGAGGTAGGTTGTGAACTACAGTATACCACTAAAGCCTTTGAAATGTCCTATTAACAATATGGGAAGCAAAGAGAATGCAGCTGCACTCTTGGAAAGCAGAATAGATTGAGTTGTATTTGGTTTTGTCATGTACCTAAAACAGATAGAAACACAGAAGCTAATTTAGATCTCACAAACTTTGTTGGAACCAGGGATAACTTCATTAAAGTCAGTTAAAAAAGTCCCAGTATAAAAATTGAGTGAAAAGGTTATAAAAAGTAGTCTAAAAGCTTTAATAAAAATGCATGATTCTTCAGTGCTGAAGTCTGGTGTTGTCTTTGACAGCTGTCTGTGCTGAATACAAAGTGAGTATACATCAGCTACCAAATTAGAAATCTCCACTAATTTGTGAGTCCATGTTTGTGTTTGATAATGATGTTTGCAAGTGATTAGCTAGAAGTTTCTGGTACATCTGTACTTCTCCTATAGTTAAATGTTTATCAGAAAGAAGATCAGAGAAAAGCATGAAAATATTACTGAAGGGATCAAAGAACATGAGGAATGAAGCAAACATTTGAAATAGAAACATGCTATGCTGAACACGCAAAGGTAAGGGTTCACAACCGGTCTCACAGTCATTCAAGATTTATATAATCCACAAATATGAGAAACATACAGAGATGTTCACTAGCAGAAACTTACACCTAAAGCTTTCAGACTGCATTTGCTCAATAGTTGAAATTCCCCATAAGGATAATTTTAATGCCTTTTTCAGTGGAATAGAGTACTCACACAGGGCAAAATATCCCAACAGTGACTTTCTAGATATGATTAATTTAAAATATTATCAGGACAACAAAGGATATGATGCTCCACATAACTTTTATGCCTTTAGAGTTCATGCTGGATACAATAATTTATGTTTTTAAATTTGATGACAAGTTCTAGTCAATAGTAAACCTCATATATATATATATATATTGTTGGTTCAGAAGGACAGATTGAATTAATCACCATTAAGTTTCTAATCTTGATTTTTTGAGCTTGTGCCAAAACCAAAAATATGTTTTAAGTAAGAAATATTGTTTTAAGTAAGAAACATAAATACGTGATTTAATTTCTTTAATTTATAAAATCTAGCTTGAATATCATCTTGTACACACACCTTTGATAGATAAAGCTTGAGGTAACATCCATGTTTAATTCTTACTTCATGCGCTAGGGGGTTCCCTTTCCCTCCTATTATGTTGACGTTCCTAAATAGTTTAACATATATATATATTTAGGCTAGCAGGAAAAAACGTCAAGTGTGGTTTTCATTTGCTGCTATTTTAGGTGGAAGAATTTATTCAGCACATTAAGCTTTCACTATATGAAGGATTTAAACTATAATCCTGTCTCTAATAGAAGGATATGTAATATTATCCTGTATTTTGAATCTGTTCATTTACAGATATAGATATGTTTCAAAATTCTTGAGCTGTATGTGAATTATATTTACTAAAATAAATCATATTTTTATACACTAATTTGTGGAATTTTTTTCACAAAATCTCAAGCCAAAACACAGATACACTATTATAGTTTTATAATAAAGTAAAATACATAGGGATAAAAAAAAATATGACAGAGCAAATAATATTTTTTCCTTTTTTTTTTTTTTAATATATTTCTATGGATTAAAATCATGTTACTGTAAATTTTAGAACAGTGTGCCATTGTGTTTTCTTTTTCAAATATGAAAAACCTAATCCATCTAACTATATGTGCTACAGTATTATATTTATCCACATTTATTATGCAATACAGCAGAGATTTTGTTTGCTTGGTTGTTTGGTTAATAGTGTTATCGAGGTTCTAAGACACCCATTAAGGATGAGATTATCTTCTGTCCAATGATTGACTTTACCCTCTCAGAAGTTCCTGTCTTACATTCAGAACAAAGCTGGCAGTAAAAGGAATGTTTTTGAGAGGGACTGGGGGAAATAGTAAAACTCTAAAAATGTACTACATTTTTCCAGTATCCTACACTCTTCTAATAAAAATAGCAAGTTCCATTCAAATTTTCTGTTGAATCAAAACTCCTGAAATATTCATGCATTAATTATAGTAGGAAAATAGGTCATAATGTAATGATCCTTTAAATAAAACCCACTCCTCTTTCTAGTTATTTCTGTCTGTATCTTTTTCCGTGCACCCAACTCTAGAGTAATCTAAGTAGGACTCAGTGACAGACTGAAGGCATATATTAGATATTTATGTATAAATATCAACTCAATAGAGACCTAGCTAATACAGTAGGTGATGCGGACAGCTTTTCAGTTAACAAAATCTAGGTGCCTTTGTTAGGGTGAGCCAAATATTTTTCCAGACTCTACTGGCTTCTTTAATTAGATTGCCATTTTGACCATAGTGGGAGCTAGACATCTCAGACTACACAGCCACATATAGTTGTGAATCTACAGTTAGGACCTGAACTGTCTTCCTAAAATGTTTAAAGAGAAAATATTGTCTTTTCCTGTCTGATTCAGATAGGAAAAAATATTATGGGTTTAACTCAGTTATGCATAATACGTTCAGTGTCTCTTACAAAGATCTAGGTATCCAAGACTTCTGCACAGATCTTGCAGATATGATACAGGACCTACATGGAGACCCATGCCCCTCTAAAGTAGAAGCTGGACCACATATGCTAAGGCATCTCAAAAAGCATACTTGTCTAAGTATAAGCAGCTGAGTAAAGCCCTAAGTTTCTTGTAAACACTGAAACAAAATTTATTTATTTCAGTGCAACAAGGAGTAGCTGTATCTAGATTTAGCTACTGAGTTGTGATACAGCATGCTCTGCAATGAGAGTCTTTCATCCATAAATACATAAACCTGATTACATAAATCCTGATATTCAAAGAACACAAAAAAGTCCTTTTGCATACAAACCATGATGCACTGGAAGAAGTTTGCTTCCCTCAAAGTCTTCAACCTAATAAAGTCTCTAGTAGTGCTATCTCCAGACCTGGGAACTGATAAGCATGCCTGAGTACTGTAATGTTGTCATAGCCAAAATAATTCTGAGACATCATAAGTACAAAACATAACTTCTCTTTATCGTTTGTATAAGTATATGGCAAATGAAATCACAAAGCATTCAAGGAAAAACCAGTCTTCTTAAACAAACATGGCACGTAGCAACAGCTAAGCATAACTATTGTTCATATCTGCACTGATAGACTAAAAAGTGGCAGTGCAACCTAATGTATCTTTCCATCATTGCTGTCTGATTAACTTGCCTTTGCATTTACAATTGCTCCAGCTGCACTGACATAGTAATTTACTAAGCTAATGCAAGATGTTTGTGCTTGTCAGTTCTACCTTACTATTTAAAAATTAAGTCTTTGCTAGCTCAGTTCCTGCTTAGCTTCTTAATCTTAACTCCTATCTTATTACTTTAAATGTACGTTCACATGATTACAATCACTACATTTATTGCAATTTAACAAGTTACCATTTGTCAATTGGTCGGCTTGGTCATGATTTGTAACCTTCAAAATGGTTAATGTGCTTAGCACCACTTTAAAAAGGTATCTCATTTCACTTGCAAAGAGACATGATGGGTTAGAGAAAGGAAGGTACACATATGTTAATTTCCTTGGCTCAATTCACAACAGATAATTTGATAAGCAGCAGTAACTTGATCAGGTCAGCTGATCATATAAACATATTCTCAAACCCTGTAGACATAGACACATTTCTGGGAATGTGGTTTGTGGAATAAATGTCCCCAGCTGTACGTTTAGTCCCTCTCCTGAAGGTTACTACCACCAGAGCAGAATCAGTTGCCTCAGTACAAAGTCAAAGGACTTTATTTAAACAAGTATGTACATTATCAGCTTTTCTGGTGAGTTTTACTTAGTACTTTATTTAGAAAAAGTGATAAAACTAGCTTCAGAAAGCCTACGTAGTGCTGGTAAGTCATATGAAGCAGCATGTTTTCTAAAAAAAATGAGAGCCATCTGCAAGCAATTTGTTAAAGCAAGAATAAAGAAAAGGTATGAACTGATTATGACATCATCTGGAAAGTGTGATTCTCTGCATACATTTTATTCCAAAAGTATCAGCAAATCCTGAGGAATCATATTTGATGTGATAGACAATAGAATGGCACAGTAAAAGATATCTTATTTTCTTATTTGTTAATATAAACTGGATGGTATCAAATTTCAGACATTACCTAACAAGTCAGAATTTAGGTCATCAACCCACTGATGACTAGATAGCCCTGCATCCACATGCATGCCAGATTCACACTGCAAACATGTATTATTAAGTCATTTGTGTGTGTGTGTGCATATTAACATTAATGAATCCACCAACATCCGTGTATATATTCACCTATCCGTGGGTATGGAATTCACTACATGAATGGATTTATGCAATCATTATCTGTTTCTCATGCATCGAACATCTGCCTGACATTTACCAAACAGAATACCACTGAAAACATAACACTTGAAAGAGTGTGGTTACATTAAAATTGCATATTTATACAGCAGGCATGATTTCATTAAAAATTTCATTAAGATTTTTTTAAACGAAACACAAAGAATAAGCATTTTGTGCACTGTAAGTGGAGATAAATTCCTCTGAATAGAATGAAAAAATTGGAAGAAAAGAAAAAAAATCATATTACTGCATTCCATTACCATCTCTATTATATAACATATTTAGCAATAGTGAATAGTTCTTCAACATTTAAATAGTAATTGTGTCAAAGTGAAGAAAGTTTTGAACTATATGATCTTTTGTTATGCCAGAATCCATAAAGGTCTACTTAAAGAACATGTCCTGGTTTTCTAACTGTAAAAGACTGTATACTTTCAATAGTACTGATCTGCAGACTGAAGTGTCCTGAATTAATCCATTTGGAAGTCATAAACTTTCTGAGCACAACCAGTTGACTCAGAACAATAAGAGTGCCCAAAAATTATTAGAGGCTTTCACATATTTCAGAATTGCTTCAACTTAGAAGCAATAAAGCCAGCCAACCTGCCCCCTACAATACATTTTTCAAGAGTCAGTTTTTAAAAGGCAGCATGTGATGCCTGTTATATGATCATGTGTTTGACTGTGTGTGCCCATCCTTTATTTGACAATCACCTGTAACATTTTTGGCATTCAGTACAATTGGTTTCTATTATAAACATAACAATCCAGGTTCTCGGGTGCTTTAAATTGGTATTGTTCTACTGGAGGTAGTGAACAAATATTGACTTCAATGGGGCTATGTTGATTTATACTTCCAGAAGACTTATCTCACTGTGTGGTAATACATTTTATTAAAACAAACTGAGTTAGCACTTCATTTGGTCACAAGAACCCTTCACTGATCATGGTAAATAATTTTCCTTATTGATGTATTCCTAAATTTTAATCAAACACCCTACACTTCAGTGTGCATCAGAAGTTTATGGTAATTGAAGAGGTGTGCATGAGGTTATATTACTTTCAATTATCTCATTTAAAATTTTATCAGTTCCTTAGGCTTAAGAAGCACTTTATTTATACTTAAATGCAAGGTTATACACTATACCACAGTACTGTCAGTATCTCATCTTAGATAAAAAGGGTTCCATCTAATTATTTTCCAGAATTTTGTGAATCACATGAAATTTTACTTAAGCAAATAAGGAGTCACACAGTATTATGTGACTTGAGCACTGTAGCAGATCTTAAATATTTCAAAAATCTTTGCAAGTCACTATTCAGATAGTTTTGGCCTAGAGAAACAATGTCCAACAAGCCCTCTAAGCCCTACATCAGCGTATCTATATAACAAAGAGAACTAAGGGGAAAAAAATCAGAGAACTAAGAGAAAAGGCAGATCTGGGAATGATTCACAGGAAAGAAAAAGTATCTTCCTGTGCTCCGATGTTAGGCCCTTTGGTGAGTTCAGTGTGCTGGCCCAGCAACTCCCTCCTCACCATCTTCTCTCAAAGCCACAATTTTTCCTTCCATATCAGTGCTGATGTATACACATCCTCACCAAGTCAACAGCATGCAGTTTTAGCATAGGGCCTCACTGGAAATGCCCATGGTACAAATGTAGCTCAACACAGATCACGCATCACAATACACTTATCAAACTAGTCAGACAAAGGAGGAGGTCTTTAGGCAAGAAACCAGTAGAAGTGGCAAACATTTACAACAAATAGCTCTGGTTTAACAACAGAGTGGCAGATCAGAGTAACTGGCTCAGTTTTTTGACAAGAAATAAAAATCAATATATATCTATTTTCCATTTTTTATTCATGCTGTTTCATATTACTTATAAGATAACAAGAGGAGGACTTTGCTCTAAAACTACATTCTTATGAAAATGGGTGCTTGTCTGTGCTGAAATTCCCAATTACAGGTGTAATCAGATATTGTGTTGTAGAAATATATCCTCAGAAGCTTGAGAAAAGTTTGTTTCAGACAGGCTAAAAACTATCATGATGTTGAGAACAGGTACAAAGCAGAAAGCAAATATAGCTGCACCAGTAACCCTTTTAATTATTTAAAAATTAAATAACATGATAAATATATGTATCTAATAGTGAGCGCAAAGAAGCCTGAGAACTGAAGGATGAAACTAAAAAAAGGACTGAGGCCAAAAGTATGTTACAAACAAGTGACTTCTTAAGGAAAGAATGGCTTATAGAATATTTCAACAACTTGGTTCATTGTCAGTATGTAATAGCTGATGAAATCCATCCTCTGACACTAACGAATCCACTAAACACTACCTCCAGAATATTAGTGTTCTTCTTCAGATACTAAGGAAGAAAAAGTGATGTTTAAAAGAACAGAAGGAAAGCAATATAAATGAAAAGGATAATCAAAGGTAAACAAAGCCAGTGCAATTCTAGAACCCACAGAAACAATGGAATAACTTAATGAACAGTCACTTTGCTAACACCTCAGTAATAATAAGGTGACCAGAAATAGATACCATGGACACTAATCAACAGCCATGTCTAATATATGCCATTTCCTTTCTGGATACTGTAACAGGTCTATTGTCTATGGGTGATTCAGTAGACCTGGTGTATCTAACAAAACTTTGTTTAGGTTTCCATATCAAATGAAACAATAATGGATTTGTACCTAGTTAAAAAACCCACCATGAATAACAGTTATTAACAGTCAAATTGTGAAGATGTATCAAGGAAACTCCAAGGGGTACCCTTCAGAGTGTTATGCAAAATTTTTATTAACACTTTGTCCAACAAATCAAAGAGCACACCTATAAAAATAACTTTGATAAAAACTTGAGAGTAGTTGTAATCATTTTCAAAACAAGATAAATTCAGAATGATCTTGATCAACAAGTAAGAACACCCACTTTCAGCTCAATTTCAGAATTTTTTTTTAATAAATTTCATATGATATCTCTGCTAAGAAGCTGTGCTATGTTATTATAGGTCTGTGACACAGTGACTGCTTTGATGCTTTTTTGTCTCTGATTGGAAGAGTAGGGAGGAAGGGACATAGAGTTGAAATGAATTTAAGTTCTGTCTTTGGCTAGATGTTACATTCAGTTTTCCAATAAACTTAATAGATTTTTGCGTGAAAATTCTCTTTTTCTATTACTACTTTCCCAGCCATATAACAGTCCATCTGTCAGTAAGAGACTTACTGACATGCAGTTCTCAGATCAACATTATACAGATTACATCTGTGTCTGACCCTGAAATCCTACTATTTTCATGGATGTTATGGCAGATGGAAGCAGTTCCAAGATGGCACCTAAGGCAAAAACTGTGAGTTGCAGAGAAAATTAGATTTCACGTTCATCTGATAGGTGTTGCATTACGGAAGGTATAGACTCATAAGAAAATCAAATCATACTTTGCTAACGTTTTGTAGGTGCTGTAAGTTTTCCTTAGCCATGAGTGTCAGTGTTCAGCTGCAAGGTGTGAACTTCCCTGTGTGAAAATACCTCATATGTGAAGTCTGCTGGGGTGAGTGCATAACTGTTATTTCCCAGTCTAATAAGGAGTTACAAGAGTGGTAGCAAAAACATATACTTTAAGAATATCAGCTGTTAATTCCTGTGGACTGCAGTTTTGTATTAGATTAACCACATGAGGAGCTGTTTGATAGTGAAGGGAAGTTGCTACAAGTATACTTGAAATTGTCAATGTACAGTGAAGTGCTAAGGCTTGGACAACAGGCCCAAGCCAGAGTTGACCTATAGATGAATCCTGTATATTTTATAACCGATAACCATTGTGCTAATAGGTATTGTACTAAGTTATAACAACCCACTTATGCTGATGTAAAAAGTGCTAAAGAATTGAGATACTGAAGCCTGAACAACAGGCCCCAAGCCGAAGCTGCTAATTTAGTATGTAATCATTAACAAAGTATGTAAACTCACTAGTGAAAGATGCAGCTTAGAATATAATCAGTAGTGAGGACGAAATGCTGAGAGAATGTATCCAGCTTCCCTTGTTTAGCCTTGTTCAAGGCTGAGAACCCACGTATTTGGCCTTGTTAGAAACTTCCTTGGTTTCCCCCCCTGAGCCCTGGCCAAGCTTTGGGTGGAATCCAACAGGAGAATGAAACCAGAAATTTTCCACTCAAAACAAAGGTGCCAGCTATTCTGGCTTGTCGATCTCTGGTATATAAGTCTGGGCCCATTTGCAGCGACTTTGGATGCCTCACCTATGGGTGGACACACCGCGTAGGATTTCCCACTTGCCGGGACAGGCTCTCCAAATCCTCGCTGTAACCGGGGCTCCCCAGCGACTGCGGATCTGGATGATGATGATAATATATGCAAGTGGTGATGTATCTTTCTTAATCACTATTCTCTCTCTCTCGTGTAGTAATGATTTGATGCATTACCCTGTATTTTCCTGTTTGTTGCTTTAAGTGCACTATTCTGCTTTTTCTTACTGCATGTTTTCTGTATTACACTGTTACATTATTTGGTTATCACCAGTAAAATATGCCTACTCTTTTCACTCTGGTGTTCGAGTTTAATTGGTATCCTTAATCAGAAAAACATACAGGGACCTGTAAAGTAGGATATTTAATTTTAACACTAACTATCACTTGTGTTTTACTAGCTTTTATTTTTCCCATATTTTCCTGCAATGTATATAATTTCATTTATACTTTTTTCCTAACTACCCTCTGTAGTCATTACCCACTTGTAAGATGTTTTGAAACCTGTAACTCCTTGCCTAGTGGAGATAAGACAGGCCTTGGACAGTCTGAAAAACTCCCTGAGTACATCCCTGATATCAGGAACCTAAAAAACAGTGTCTAAGAAGATGCCAGTGTCAAGATAAGCAGCTGGAAGCTGGTCTAAACTAACCTCCTTGGAACAAACAGGAGCTGAAGGACGGATGAGGTCACTCTATGACCATATATGGACATGAGAAACCTAAAGTTCAACTAGCGGACAGTGTGAGGAAGACTATGTGGACCACTAAGGAGGGGAGAAGACCCTCACTCTATTTTCAATACACATGCTCAGACTATGTAAATTAATTCTGAGAACCCATTAGCATAAGACTGCCTTTTCTAGGAAATATGATGAATATGTATGCTTTTTGTGTATATTAGTCAGAGTGTTTTGTTAGTAAGTCCGGCACTCGTGGTGGAGCAATCCCCAGTGCTGCCCAGCACTGTAAATAAAGAATATGTGCTCGACAGTTATACTCAGTTCTGACTGTTGAGTGAAGCTCTTTGTTTCAATAGTGAAGATGTTAATTGGAAGATCTTTAATTATACAATATTCACAGGCTTCTCATAGGTCCCATGAGGTAAATTATTTCATGTATGAGACATTTCATGATTGGTCAGATAAATTTTGTAGCTGATATGAGGACAAAGGCTACTGAAAATGGAGTCTCCAGACAAGATTATGTCACATAAGAAGAACTGAAAATTATTTCTACATAAGATTAACCATCAGTAACTTTTAAGATAAATAATATGAAGAAATGCATCAGTACCTGTACTTGCACTCAGGATGTGGTATCCTAATTCTTTTGATATATCAGATAGCACTAAAAAAAGATTAAACTACATGCTGCAAAACATTCTGATTAGCTAATCTTCATTGTCTTGAAAATACCCAGTTGTAATTATAAAAAAGCCCAACAATCTTAAGTACTGACCTAAGAAAACCTAAGGAAACCGGGCAGGATAGTTACCAACTTCCTCCCATGTCAGACTCCAGGTCAAGAGCAAAATATTTTACTGGTTTTGACTGAGAATCTGGATACCATCAAATTAGAAAAGGAAAAAAAACCAAACCAAAACAAAAAAAAACAGGAGGTGACGCTTAAAGGAAAAAAACACATTTATGACACCTTGTCAATTATTTCAGTCCTCTAGAATGCCTTTCAAACTGTTAGTGCATCAGGGACTTTTTAGAAGGCACTAAATGGTCCAAGCCACATTTTGAGAATTTAAGACATCCTCACATATTGAGATGACTTCATTTATTTCCATAAAACATCGGAAGAACATCTGGCAGCAGCGGAAAGACTTCTAAAGCTTTTTAAGGAGTAATGGTTTAAACTTGAGAAAAACAAATGTCAATTCATGGGGGATCGCATTACCTTCTAAGGATATGCTTGTCCTGAAGATGGGCAGAAGCTTCAGTCACAGAAACTGGATATTAAGAAATATTGGATAGTTCCCGGAAACATGGATGCAAAATCTTGTGCTGATTCTTGAGGACACTTACACAGAGTATTCCAAAACAGCTAACTAAAAGCAGATTTGTCATGATACAAAAATATGAGAAAATTTTTGATTTCCTGAAAAGTTTTAAATCCATACTTTGTTTAAATTCCTGAAAATATACTAGCAGCTTGTAGAAACTTGTGATTCCTCAGAAGTCAATGTCAGAGTATTAGGTGAATATATTAATAAGATGTTGAATAGCAGCTTTTTAAGATATATAAAAACATAGCAAAATTAAATACTCAAATTTATAATCTGAAATTTGAGGAGGCCACAAAGAGATTTTCACTAAATTAAATGCATCAGGTACATGAACTATAATTCCTCATAGTACCTACTTACAAGTCAGAAAGAGTCTTGTGGAACTTGGCACACAAACTATTTAAAAACAGTTGCAGTTATGCATTAGTTTGGAAAACAAAGTGCCAGCATATATGTTTCAAGTTGAATAAAAGCAAAGAGATTAGAGACACTGAAGTTCAATAGGCATTTTCAAGAAAAACAGGTTTTGGAGGTTAAATTCAGAGATTATTCCAGTACTAATTTACATAGCTACACACGTAACAGAATTGTTAAATTGTTGCTGTTGTCAGCAGTACACACAGAAGAGACCTGAAATGACCTCAAAGTCTATGGTGGCTGGTCAGCTGGAGGCAAAAAGATAAAAGTTCCTCAGTCTGACTACATATTTTTACTTTTCCTTTTGTTTTACGTGGCCTGCTTGAGCTGTTAATGGCTGGGTATTTTCCTATCTTATTTGTTAAGAGACCTTGATTCTGGAGAACAAAGACTGATTTCCAAAAACACTAGGAAATTTGATCATAGACAACCCTAGAAGATATCTGAGCACGCATGACTTTTTTTTTTTTTTTTTGGACATCTATTTCTGGCTATTTCCAGCAACAGGACACTTGTTAGATGGAGCTATGTTTTCACCTCAAGTGCTCAAGATATTACAGTCTTAAAAGTTTGTCCACTACAGACAGATTTAACCTATAGTATAGGCTGGGGAATTGAATGTGTAGGTCCAGTACTGAGTCCATAAACACCAGACTCAAGAAGACCACTATAGAAATATTGGCAGAGAAATAGAGAAATGGATGTTGATGGCCAATGACCTGGACATGGAGACATCAACAAACTCAATTAAAACTTCTGAAGTTGTTTTTAAATTCTTCATTAAACTAAAGATGGGGAGAACAAACTTTTAACAAATATTGCTATCATCTGAAATCTGACTTGGATTTCACCACAACCAGTCACCCTAAACACCCTGAAAACACTCTAAACATCACTGGAAAGAAGCAGGCATTTTGTGAGGCCTAGGTGTCTAACACAGGAAAGATATCTCACATCTTAAAAGAACGTACCTCTAAACGTGTCTCAGAGAATGGTAAGTCCTGTCTCTGTTACTTGCAGTAGCCTTCTATTAGCAGCTATTACTTGTAGAACTACAAAATCAAAATCACAAACACTGAAGAAGAACAGCAGGATAGGCATTCTAATGCTGAAAAGATCTGGAAAGTTCACTGCTGGTGAATTCCTAACAAGGCATATTAGCAGAAATAATATAAAACAGACACTTCTGGTTTGTAAACTATTGTTTCAGAAAAAGAAAAAGGAAAAAAAAGAAAAAAAAAAGGTTAAAGATTCAGTTCAATGGACAGTTTACTGAAAATGCTAATGAAAATACTAAATAAATAGTATTTAAAGAGCCCATGCAACATTAGAAGGTCTGAGGAATCAAACAAAGAACATTATAATTATAGAATATTATAATGTATTCTTTAAACCAGTGGTCTTTCTTCACTACAAATACTGTGCTATGTTCTTCACTATCTTAATATGGATAAAGTTACAAACACGGTAACAATATGGTCATGACAGTAATTGTGGCTGTGGAAAAAGGTTCATTAAAAGAAACTCTGAAAAAGGCTGAGATACTTTCTATCAAATATGAATGAATAACAGACTTAATAAACACATACAACATGATAAGTAGTACAGGAAAAAAAAAAAAAAGCAGATATTTGTTTTATTTTTTTCCTATTTATAAAACAGACTAATGGCAAAATGGGAAGATATGTAGATTTCTAACAATAGATACTTTCTCACATAGTGCAGCATTGCCACAAGATATCCAGAACTTAGGAAGACTCGGAAAAAAAGGATCAGAGATGCTTATGAATCAAGGGTACTCAAGGGATAGCAAAATTCATTCTTTAAATATACAATGAGGAGCATATATATGGATGCTATACTTCAGAGTCTAACCTGACCTCTGACTTTTTTGAGAGAAAGTAGATTTTTTTGCCCATTCTCCTGAAGAGTTTGGAGCTGGTCACAGACAGTGACAAGGTTGTAGATTTTTTGGAAAGGATTATTTTAAACCAATCTGATAATCACTGATGCAAGCAAAGTAAGATATGAATTTTAAATATTTCACAAACCATTGTAGGAGGTACTCTGTCTGAGTAGAGACTGAAGACAGTAGAATTATGCCTACTAACCAGAAATGAAATCACAAGACTCAGAACTCCATATTCATAATTTCTGTTCACCACAAGATATGCTCCACACACTCAAGTCCAGTTTGTGAGATTGCAAACTCTCTTTTTTTTTTCCAGTGTCTCACTTCAGTGCTGTTTTTTGTACAATGCTGTCCAAGATAACTTTTCTCCTTTAAGCACTGCTGTATACAACAGAAACAGAAAAATATTCTTAGAAAGCATATATATAAGTAACCATATATAAGTAGCTAAAGCTTTTCAGATCACTCCCAGGCTTCAAGAGCAACAAACTATGATTCTGCAAAAGCATCCAGCAGTCAAAAGGAACAGGAGAAGCTCCACAAAAAGACTCCTGTACAAGTAGTATCTTTCTCAATAGGGTTGTCAACCATCACAACTCAATTCAGGTTGCTATCATGCTCTATTACACTTCTCTAACCAAGACTATGGGCTGCTTCCATGCACACACAACACTCGATGAAATTTTCAATGGAACCTAAACCCAAACTGCATTTGCTTCAGTTTAAATCACTTGTTCATTAACCTGCTCCTGAGTTACCACTTTATAACTATAACTTTGATTGTGTAATGATGGAATTTACATCCCCACCCAGGCTGCACTGATTGCCGTAAAAAAAAAAAGGTAGGTTGATGACATTGTATGAATTTGTGCCACTGTTAAAATAATGCACAATGTGTGCCTTGCGAATGAGCTGTTGTTTTGCAAAATGGCTCACCTTGAAGAACAGATAGAAACAGAAAAGGGGAGAATTTGGCTTAGAGATGACATTGTTATTCTCCTTGGATATATCAACAGTAAAGGGATAATGATAGAAGAGGAATGAGTATAAATTGGCCATGACTAAGCTTTTGCTGGAAATTAGAGCAAGATTGTAACTATCTTGAGAGGAGTAAGATTCTGGAGTAGTCTTACACCAAGATAAATGGACACAAGGAACATAACTGCTTCTGGATGGAGCTGGATATATTTATTAACAGGATTATATAATGGGCTTGACCGTAATAGCCAAGACCTGGACACAATATTTTCTTTTACTCCTGTGTCCCAAAGGCCTTTGTAAGTCTAATAAAGAGTAGGCCAGAACTCAGAGACAGTTAGGAAAACACAAGGGGAGTTGGTAGGTGACATTTTTAATATCTTAGCTTTTATAATACTTTCAGGAGAGTAATAAAAAAGTCAACATAATCAATTTGAAAGAAAAAAAATTCTCCATTCTGTATTTTAAATTTTTATAATTTATTTTACTTATTTTTTTGTCAGATGATACGACAGTTATTTTATATATCATTGGTATTTATTTTATTTATGGTGAGCAAAAATTCTTTAACGGAAAATAAAGAATTTTTAAATTCCATAGTTCCTGACCCAAACCCTACAGAAAATAGTTTTACAACTGTTAAATATGAATAATTGATATACCTGGCATAAGTATTTAGGCTGCCATTTGAGAGTAAAAGTAAAATTATCTCATTTGCGGGTATAGTCTTACAGATTTTGTGACAGTAAGTACTCTTCTGGTTCCTTCTCCTATGATCAAAATCAAGCCAGACACTTTATACCTTATCTTCTAATGCAAATGAATTTGAAAGTTTGACCCTGAGTATGAGGGTAGTCATACAAATCAATCTGTAATGTATTTGTGGCACTGGTAATGGTCTTCTACTTTGTCATTTCTACGACTGTTCTGTATGTCATCAAATATTAATCACCATATACAGTGATTTATCTGAATGAGCATTGGTTCTTATGTCACACACACTTGACTTAAGTTACAGGCTAGAGTTCAGTCCTACAGCTAGGCTATTGAACTTTTAATTTGGGGTTATTTAAATTCATATCAAACACCAGAGAAGATTAATCACTGCAGTACTATTCACAAACATGTGCTCTGTTCCCTTAGCCTCAAAGAAACTTACATGCAACTTGCAAAATATCAGTACTACAAAAAGCAAATCTGTAAATCTTATGAAGTTTCTACATTCCCCAAGTACATTATGAAACACTACTAACCACTATGTAAGAACTCTGTTGCAGTTGAAAGTAAGTAAAACCATATTCACAGTATGTGAAATATGAATCCTTGCCTTCTTTGCAATGCAGAGTATTCAGGGCCTCTGTCCTCCAGCTGGTACCCACAAGTACAAAAGGGAAATGAAGTCTTGAGGACTGAGGGAATATTGAACCTATGGTAGCTACCGCTGAGATGTCCATATGACTTCCCATAACTATTGTCAGCATCAATTAAGTTAATAGAGAGCCCTGATGCCCACAGAGAAGAATCTCACACATCTTTTGGGATTTGGTTCAAAAAGTTAATGAAACTCACTGTCATGTAGCAGACTAACTGAAGTTGACAAATGTACAGTGCATCTTAAAGTATAGTGTTTGGGGTAAAACTATCAAAGGAGTCCTTAGTCTCCTTAGTCTTTGCAATATCTGAGTGCTTATTCAAAATGCAAGTAACATCCAGTCATATTCCCTTTTTTGCATTAAAATTCCCTATGCTCACAAGCAACAAATTGGACAGCTTGTTGCAACAGTTTTATGAAATATCAGGATCCCCCTGGCATGGAAACTCCCTGTTTTCACCTTTAGAACCATTTTTCAATGTGTATGAAGAATCTGCAACACAATAGAGGACTGAAGACTCATGTGTCTGAAATCTATTCAATACAATAGGATGCAATAGTTTTTAACAGCATCAGACTCTAAATGTCTGTCTTATCTGTGGATGACATCTGAAAAAAATTAAACACATACACTTATGCATGGACTGAGAAACCCTGAACACACAAATTAATCCCAGAATTGAACTGGTTTTGTATCTCATACTACATATTTGTAGAATATATTAATTTTCATTGCAGTCTTTTTCTGAGAAAAACAGCCACTAACAAGTGCTGAGGCAAAATACAGTTTAAGAGGATCCTGCAAATACTTAAACTCTAAATGTGCCTTAAGCAGAAACAACCCAATATCCTGCATTTAAAATGAAAATATATTTCTCCTTTGTGAATAGTTAGCTGGAGCCAAGAACACATCTGTTATGAGGATTCTACCTCATTTTTGTGCTCAGCATTCCTGAGAACAAAAGTTTTTAAAAAAAGATCATTTACAAATGTATATCTGCAAAGAACTTTGTATTTATTTATTTACTATTTTATTTAAAATATTCTATACATCCATTGCTTATCATTAAGTTCAATAAGATAAAACTGATTCTGTCCTGAAGTGATAAACTAAAAAAAGGACATTAGTGAGAGAAAATGTTATGAGAGTGACAGAAGAATGCAGCTATATATTTTGATGAACAGTGAGTATTCATTGACCCAAGACAGAGGAAGCTATAAATGATTCATAACTTTGAGAAATACTGTAGTTTGGGTAATTTAAGACATAGAGTTCTATCTAATTAAAAGTAAGTATGCTATCTACTCTGGTCTTAGCTCTTTTATTGGATCCTGCCTTCAATAAAATTATTTTCATGTGATCCACATTGCTATGTTAAAGGGCCTCTGTATGGTGTATTGGTTGATTTATTATTATCTGATTTGCACATTGAAAATGATTACCCTCAGGAGAATTACAATGGGAATTGATTCAGATGTAAATAAATAACAGAAGAGCCCTGAGATCTCAGCACAGTTTGTTTCTTTCAGTGGAGCTTTCCAGATTTCCTAACTTGCCAGAAAATCTTTTCCAAACCTAAAGGCATAATTTCATAATTTCTATCCCACCTATCTTTTTTTTTTTTTTTTTTTTTTTTTAAACAGATACATTATTTATATACTGAACAGCTGTCTCTGACTTCAGGAGTATGATTGTCATTGTGGTCATTCCTGTTGCAAAAGCGGGCTAGATAAATGCTTCCAATAATCTCATTTGATACCTGAAAACAACTTTATATTATTTGCTATACGTATAAAAATATCCTGGTTCTGCAATTAAGGGGCAACAACTTTTTAAATACCTTGAGACTGATAAGGTCAAGTGGGATTTGGGTGAAAGTGTTTCTCTCTTTGAGAGTAGAAAGGCTCTACAGAGGGATCTGGATAGGCTGGAGTGATGGGCCAAGGCCAACTGTATGAGGTTCAACAAGACTAAGTGCCAGGTCCTGCACCTGGGTCACAACAACCCCCAGCAGTGATACAGGCTTGGGGGAGAGTGGCTGGAAAGCTGCCAGGAGGAAAAGGACGTGGGGGTGTTGGTTGACAGCCGGCTGAATATGAGACAGCAGTGTGCCCAGGTGGCCAAGAAGACCAATAGCATCCTGGCTTGTACCAGAAATAGTGTGGCCAGCAGCACTAGGGAAGAGATCATCCCCCTGTCCTCAGCACTGGTGAGGCTGCACCTTGAATGATGTGTTCAGTTTTGGGCCCCTCACTACAAGAAAGACATTGAGGTGCTGGAGTGTGTCCAAAGAAGGGCAACAAAGCTGGTGAAGGGTCTGGAGCACAAATCCTATGAGGAGTGGTTGAGGGAACTGGGGTTGTTTAACCTGGAGAAAAGGAGACCAGGGGAGACCTTCTTGATCTCTACAACCACCTGAAAGAAGGTTGTAGCAAGGTGGGTGTTGGTCTCTTCTCGCAAGTAGTATGTGATAGGATGAGAGGAAATGGCTTCAAGTTGCACCAGGGGAGGTCTAGATTGGATATTAGGGAAAATTTCTCCACTGAAAGAGTTGTCAAGCATTGGAACAGGCTGCCCAGGGAAGTGCTTGAGTCACCATCCCTGGAGGTATTTAAAAGATGTGTAGATGTGGCTCTTTGGGACATGTTTTAGTAGTGGAATTGGCAGTGTTAGTTTAACAGTTGGATTCAATGATATTAAATGTCTTTTCTAACCTAAATGGTTGATTCTATAACAAGAGCATGTTTGACTGTATCATTCACGATCTTTTGTTTACTTATATCTCGGCGTATTATTTTTTTACTTCTTCTTAGGTATAAACTTTTTTGCACAGTTTTACAGTGTCAGGCCGAGTGATAACATAGAAAATCCATCCTACATTCAGTGAATATAACCAGAATGACTTAATACAATTCTACTTGCCTAAAATATGCTCTAATTCACTGCTCTTTACCATCAGTTATTTGATTTTCTGGGGCAGGGAGGTTGTTTTTGCCTTTCTTTATTTTACTGGGTTTTTTTGGTACAGAGAATGTGTCATGAGCTTCTAGATGTATGAAATTACTTAATCATACAGAGTATTTCTTGTCAGCTGAAGACACTGTAAGAACTGGGAAATCTTATATATTCTAGAGGAGATTTCTGCCTTTTCAGGATGGGGTTATAAATGAGATTTACAGAGATTCACAGTGTTACTGCATTGACCAAGAATGTACCAGTCTTATATGTAGATCTGGTTAGTTACCATCTCATTTGCTTGCCCTATGTGATATACTCCTGCCTCTTACTATGTCATCATGTTTTCCTTGAGAGATTTGTTTGTTTGGTTGATTTGTTCTGTTTTGGTGTTTTGGTTTGGATTTGGTGTTTTTTGGGGGTGGGGGGAAGGGAGAAACCAGATCTCTGAAATTATGCAAGTTGCAAAAAATTTTTCTCAATGAGAATTTCCTCTTACTGACAGCTCCTCTGATGGCCGCTATCCTCTGATCTTCTCCAAGCAAGTCTTGAGCTAGTTCTCACCTTTTCTCTTTCCCACATTTATCAAAGCTACTACCAAGGTATCCTGATTAAAGTTATAAGGTGTTGGAAAGAGTAAGTATGAGGAGAAAGATAGAGAATATTGCTAAAAATACAATTTTTGGAAGATGTGTTTTTCTGCAATTGACGATTTTTGGTTTAAGTGCCAGTGCACAGTGCAGTTACAATCTCTCTGACAGGCACTATCCCATAGGGTCTGAGTGGGGTAGGCCAAGATGTCAGTCAGTGACAGGGACCACTGACAACCCCCAGGGCTTTTGGGGAGCAGCAAGACAGGGCTGAGTCTCATCTGGGTTTTCCCATCACAAGTGGCTGGAGATGGGGCCAGAGACAAGACAGGGTTGAGGTGCCTGTCCAGGAGATGAGCACCCCACAGAGTCAGGGCCAGAGATGGGGCTGAGCATAGGCACCCCTACAGCATCGATGGTGCCAGGGTGGGGCATGAGCAAGCCAAAATGGGGCACAGGGACCCTGAGTGGATGATCTCAGGTCAGGCCCATCAGGGCCAATCGTGGTCTCAGTGCCCTGGCAATAAGATTGCATCTTGATCAGAAGCTGGAGGATGAAAAGACAACAGTTTTATGCTCTTGGTGAAACAGAGATTTGGGAACAGCATTTAAAGACGAGTAGGTTGTAAAAAGGCTATTGCTTCTCACAAGCAATATCAATGCTGCTGTAAAGCAATACAGGATGAAAGCCTGTAACTTACAGATTCAGGTGAGGAAGTTGAAGGGCCCAGAGCCCCAGGCAACTGTCATTAGCTTTTCTAAAATTTCTGGTTTAATTCCTACAGTAGTTCCATCAGATGAGCTAGATATAATCATGGTGTAAGTCACATAAGTGTAAGCTTTGTTGGTTTATTTTTAAATCTCAGTTTACCTAAAATAACTGTTCATCCCACTAGAGGTTTCAAGCTCATCTGACCCTATGTCATTGCTAAAATCGTTTCTGAGCTCAGAGTTTTAAGGCAAATGGAGAGAAACAAGATCTTTGATTTGTCACTCAAGATATGTGACTCATATAGTCCAGTTAATGACCAAGAGAATATGTTTTCTTCCCTTGATTACACCATTATTAGAAAGTTTATACATACATATATACACTTCACAGCATTACAAAAATTTTCTGCAAAGAGAATCAGACTTACCTAAAGAGACATATTAAGAAAGGAGATAAAAATCACAATAATTTCACAAGGAAATTTTTAGGATAGAAAAATGCAGGAGCAGTAAAGCAGTATGAGAAAAAATTAGGACAGAGAAGAAGAAAGTCAAGGAAAAAGAAAGTAAATATGAATGAAAAAGAAAAAAAAATTAAGAGGAGGAAAAATAACAAAGAACAGGAAGCAGTAGAGAAAGTAATGAAAATGGGAAAAATGACTGAAGATAATAAATTTGTTGCAATAAAACATTGGAGATAATTACAGTAGTTGCTAACCAAAAAGCTGATATAAAATGTACATGACACACTTGCATGTGAATTAAAAAGACAGTCCATCAAGAACCATCATAGGATAGCAAGCAGTTGTATATTCATAAGACAGCTTGTGCTTAATTTTGATCTCTAGGTAGTGAAAGGACAAGATAAGTTCACCTCAGGATGAACTCATCAAGTCAAGAACTAAAATTTTCATTTTTTTTTTCAAGGAAAAACAAAAATTATGCTTAAAATAATTGTAACATTGCAACATTTTCTATTTTATTCCGGTGTTTTTCATCATGCAGCTTATCAATGTCTTCATTCCTACTTTTGCTGAATAACCTTTTTCTGTGTGTTTATATCCTCAAATGCTTAGTTTGTGTCTTGTAATTAGAACAAACAGATGCCCAGGTATAGTATGTGATTGCATTGGGTGTTATGGGAGTTTATTATTTGGTGAATAACTGAAAGCATGTTCAAAAACATTCAAAATTGGTAGAATTTATTATTTCATTATTTTTTTACAAGACAAAACAAAACATCCCCGCTGAATATTTGGGTTTGTAGGGAATGTTATTGGCAGTTAGTTTTTTTATTTTTTCTCTTTAACAAATGGATACACACATGATCTCTCCTTCTGTCAAATCCTAGTTAAGGTAAAGCACCATCAATTTGGTGTCAAGACAGTAAGGTCAATGTTACAGCCTCACTTCTGTTAACTTCATTTATACAGCTCCATACTCAATAGGTGAGTGAGGCTGCAAGTTGTTCATTTTGTTTTGGTTAATTTTAAATTACAACTGATGTGTTCTGCAAAGCAGTCCTTGTTCTTTAACTATTCACTTCATAGCTCATGTATACCCAGCTCAGCTTCCAGGTCCCTCTCCTATGATACATACCAAATTCTTACCCCAACAGCAATCAAAGACAGATTACCCATCCAGGAGCTACCAGGAACTGGCACATGGCCTCACATCACACAGCTATAATATACTGTGTAAACCCACCATTTTCACATAATCTTAGCTGCCATTACATATAGACTGAAGATGAGGTGAAGAATTTATAACAATATGACTCCATAAGTCATTTATTAAAGGGCTAATTTTTTACTGCCATGATAACAATTTAGATAAGAGACACAAAGAGTGAATATACATACGTGACTGTCATCACAAACAATTGTTGCTTTGCAAATTGATAAACACATACACGAAATAAAGAAAATAAGACAAGAAAGCCTGAAGAGAAAAAGGAAGATGAGAAAAGAAATAATGAGCTGGGAAATGCAGAAGATCGTAAGTTAGAAAGATGAACCTAGAGTTTAATGTAGTTTAAATTTAAGGCTTTATGTATCACCAAAAATCTAATACACGTTCAGAAGATAGAAGTATTGTGGTACTTAGGGTATGCTTTATCTAAGAAGGGTCATCTTGGTGTCCTGAAAAATGTTTGTAAATGCAATGGCTTCAACCTTAGAGACTTCACAACTCATCTGCAAAACATTTGTTCTAGGAGGTGGACAACATGCATTCCAACTAGCAGTCTGACTTGGGCAGAGGATATGATAGTTGAACCATCATTCACCACTGTCTGGGTGGGTGGTCTAGCCAATAGGCTTTCAGACATGAGGGAGTAGAAAACTTCTTCATCTCCCTGCTTTTTTCTAGCCCTGCTTTTGAAAACACTACCGACTCTATTCCTAAAATTGAATAAACAATGTGAGAATCCCATGGCAAGCTCAGATATGGGTCAGGGTGTTTGAGGACTATGTCAAGAGCTGAGTAGCTGTGTACACTGCCGCTGGGAAAAATGTAGTTTCCTATGGACTTTGAATGCTTCTCTGATTAGCTAGAGGGTGCAAAAGAGTTCTGAAAATGTTCAGAGGTCCATGAATGACAAATATTGTCTTAGCATCATTAATAGTTATCTAAATCCTTTCATGAATTTAATTCCTTATTCCTTCAGCTCTCATTTAGCAATCTCTTAAACTGGAATAATGATGACTTTGGGTGGTTTTTTTAGACTGTAAACTCTCTGCTTCTCTCTGAGTATACAAAATAGATCTCAGGTATCACCTGACACTTATAGGCAATATTACAACAAATAAACTCTTACAGTAAACCAAAGTTTGGATACTGTGGCTAAATTGGTAGGAGATAAGTTATTTAGACTGAAAGCTTTATTGCAGATGAAGCAGAAGGAAGATAAGGAGGCAATTAAAATTTTTTAGATTCTTTGAAGTTTTAGATTCTCCAAATCCTTCAAGGTCAGCAAAGAGATGACCTAGATTAACTCCAGCAGATGTCTTCCAATTCAGTAATTGTAAAAGGGTTATAAACACATTTTTAAGCACAATTATCTTAGGAGAACAAAAGAGGGAGTTCTGGTGCTAATGGAGAATGAGAACTAAATATAAAAAGATAAATATTGCAATCATATTAACAGCTGCATAGTAGTAGAATAGGCACCAGGCTGGTGTTAGGTAGCTTTTAGGATGTAACTAGCACAGTATGGTACAGTTCTATGCAGAAGTACTTGAACTATTATGAGCATGACAGCATTTTAAACATTGAACGTGACTGCATTGTGTCAATTTTTGTACTGATCTTTCCTATAGAGATAACTGTTATAAAGTACCAAACTTTCTGTATCTTGTAAAATCATCAGTTCAGTTTAAAATACATCTATCCTGACTCACTGACATTCAGAGCACAATAAAGCTAAAGACCAAACGCTTCGACCTTTACACAGAAATGAAGCTACGGAGAAATTTAGATGGCACTCTATAAATAAGTAGCAGTCAGCACTGCTAGGAGATAGGTAGAAAACAACATAATACATAATATGTATACTCATGGGCCTTGTTGGTTTTGGATTAATGTTTACAGACATCCTCTTAAAGACTCCTAAATTTTATGAGAAACAATAAGGCATTAGCTAATACAGTTTCTTCATGCCTGAAGTATCTTTCTCTCAACACTTCTCAAATTACTTCTGCAAAATAATTACTGTAAACTTTGCTTATAGATATTGGATTGTGTTCTTGTGAATGAGATGTCATCATTCATCTGAAGGGGGTGGTGCGCCGGGAAGACAATGATAGTGATAGGGAGAAATTGTTGATTACTTTTACTCTAAAAAGCCCTCTGTTACAAGAGTTTGAATTAACTCCCATCATGCCCCTTGCAAGTCTTAACTAAAATAAGTTTGTTCAAATATAAAATAACTCACCTATATTTAAAGAAACACATCCTGATATAAAGCATCTGACTATCACCTCCCGAGTTTACATCACAGGTTTAAATTGTCCAGCAAAAATTACTCAGAAGCCTAAGTTACTGACACTTTGCATACTTAGAGGTAACATTACAACAAGCCAACCCTATGATTAGGAGTGTCAAAGAAGGAAAAATTAAATCAAAGAGAAGATACTGTCAAAATTCATAACTTTAGAAAGATTAAATGGTTTAAAACATGATATTTAGATGATTCTTCTGTGTCTTCCCCTAAGAGGTAAAAAGATTTGCTTTCACATTAACTTTAAAAGATAAAGTTTTTCTTTCTTTTCTTTTTTTTTTTTTCCTCCAGAAAATGTTAGTCCTTGTAAAAATATTTTTGTCTAATCTGTTTTGGATGGCAACCTCATGGCTAAATTGTGGGATCATATCATTGGGTAAAAGTTAAGAATCTGGCATTTATATTCATGTCAGTCAGCTCAAACATATTCAAACATCCAACAGAGCTCTAATAAAAATTATCTACATAACTGTTATTAAATGACTATAGTTTCAGTGGTACCTATCCAATTTTTCTCTAAAAATAAACATATTTTGCTTTATTATTTCAGTCTACAGACAAAGTGAATCCACATCTCAAGATAACATTGTTAAAATATGGAAATTCTGATTTGAACGTTTCTGGAAATTTTGATCAATATAGCAAAAGTGCGTGGAGATCAAAAATTGCTTTGCTCGTGCATCCAAATCATTCATATAGTTAGAAACACTTCTACAGTCTTAATGTCCACTCAGAACCACTCTTGCAAGAGCAAGTGTGGATCCACGTTGTGGAATATAGGCTAAGATATTAAGAAGTAGCCCTGTCACCATTTGAGTCTCTAATCCTCTAGCTGCCCATGTGTGTATTAAATCCAGAAGAGCTCTGAGCGGGTGCAGGGATGTGCCTACAGAGTCCACTGAATATTCAGACTCTGCATTTTACTACCTCTCAACACAGTTTTCATTTAAACTAAACTGTTATATTACAGATTTTTTTTTTTTTGTACTGAAGAGAGAAAAGAAAAATGTTTTATAAAAATTAGGATCTGCCCATAAAACTTATGCCATTTAAACTCTGAATTTCTAAAATCTCATTAGAAAGTGAGTCACATTTATTTTAAATCCATGCTTGTCTAGGTGAAGTAAAATGCAAGACCAGACTATGATATACAGTTGACACATACTGTATGTATTTTTTTTTTAATTGTTTGAAGAACTATGAGGGGGTTTTAGGTTTAGACTGACAAATTAAATAAATGTCCAGAAATCTTATGTAACACTGCTCTAGCAGAAGTTGGGACACTTCAGTCAGCTATAAAATGAACATTTTATTTTTCATTATAGGAGTATACTCTCTATTCTTCTCTTTCAAAAACACCTAGCCTGTAGAATATTAAATGTGTTGCTTTTTCTTATAACACTATATGAATCACTAAAATGGAAAATGGAATATTTAGCAGGTAGTGTTACTGTATCAGGATATTGTCAGAGAATAATTCTCTCCTGCTATTAAAGAAACACCAGATCTGTTGTAATGATCCTGGATACATAAGACAAGATCCTGTTTATTTTCAGAAGAGAGGTATCAAAACTATAGCAAAGTTATAGTACAAAACTTTGCTGAGTTGTACTTACACTATTTATGATCTGTTATATTTGGGAAATTGTGGAGCAAAATATTATTCTCTGTTTGCAAGGGCAAAAAAAATCTGATTGTGACTGGATTAAATAACAAATCTATTTGAACTGTTCTTCTCTCTCACTAGGCTGGTGATGAGGAGTGAAATCAGCTGGGTGTAAAGCGTTAGAGATGTGAGGAAAATTAAGGCAATAGTGTCCTCTATGTTATTCATAAAGATAATATCTAAGTAACAATAATAATAAAACCAAATCCCAGTACATTCTTATCTTTGCAACAAATGAATAGTCATGATTAATTCAATGGATCTCCTTCCATGCCTAGAGCAAACAAGAACAATGATGTGCAAACTCTTAGAAACAAACGCCCATGTACTTTTCTCTGCTTTCACTGTTCAAGCAATCTTATCCTTGATATCACATTCATATTTTACATAAACCACACAGCACTGACAATTACCTTTCCATATCAACTCATTAGGTTTATTACTGAAGGAAGAGTGACTGCATCAATATGAAAAAATGTCAATAAGCCCACACACTGCTGGACAGCTCCAAATTAATCATATAGTTCATTACAAAAACAGCATTTCCCTTCTTTTTTCCATATGACAGTGATTATAGTCAGCCATGGAAAAGTTTCTCCAGATGAGGTGCCTGAAGGAGAGCACTAATCTGACTCTTCTGAAAGAGCAATGCTTTCCTTTCCCAGAGGCTACAAAATGCCATAAAAGAATGTTCTCCTTGGCTTCCCCCCATTTTTCCCCTTCAACATACGCTTCTCAATTTATTGAACAGCTTCAGAGAATGAACTGCAGAATTTAACTCCTGCATATCTGAGGTGAAGGGGATTCAACCTGATTAGCTTGACTTTCCTTCAAATCTCTTTGTTCTTTTCCATCTTATGTTGAAAAGGCAAATAAAGAAACAGAAGGAGGGGGAAAAAACACACAAGCAGCCGTGAATGGATAATCTACTTCTTCAAAATTACCCATTTTCTAAGGTACTTAACCCATGAAGTGACACAGAATAAGACAAGAAGGAAAGACTTTTCAGGAGGGATAACCTACAATGTGGTTAATGAAGGCCAAGAGGTTGCACTAAGCTTACTGGTGGTCTTTAGTTATGAATGACAGAAAAATGGGATAAATGCTTAGGATAAACCTACAAAAAAGTCATGTGTTTACTTTTCAAGAGCCACTGTACTTTTTCTTGCCCGTAACAGGGGGAGAAAAAAAACCAAAACGCCAAAACCAACAAAGCCATGGGAGAATCTGGGTACTAACAACATAATAAATTTCAATTTCCTCTAGGGAAGGGAGGGAATGGTTAGACACCAGTGCAGCATATAGTACCTTGATCTTTTCAGAGCAGTCTCTGGTTTGAGATTCATAAGTAACCAGTGTGACAAAGATGAAAGTGTATAGCACCTATGTCGTTGGGGTCAGTGACATTTGCTGTTCTTGCAAAGGACATTGAAAGGTTCCTCAAAAATAGTATAAGTTTAGGTTGTACTAGGGATTTTAACAAGAATTTCAGCAAGAGAGAGACTTGAACAAGTGTAGTCTGACCCAGAAGCAGCCTATGTATATGTTCAGGCCTCTTTCTCACCTGATAACTGGTCATGAATCTCTTTAGGGATACACAATTGTCTGCTTAATAAAGAGGCAAATCTCCATCTCTGATGATACAACTCAAAAGGTCATGAAGATTTTCTCCTTTTCTAGGCTTTACTGTATAAACGGATATTTTACAAAGTGGTGACTATCTCAAAAATAAAGATATAAATTGAAGAAGCGCTTTTTCTTTATTCTGAGGTTTGTAATTGATCTTCTTATTTCTTCTTTCTGTTATCTAAACCCCTGTTTTGTTTCTCATTACAAACTACAAGAACAATCTTATTCTATAACAGTATTCGATAGACGAATCAATGCAAAAGACATATGTTATTCCTCAAAAACAGCAAAAATTTAAACATCTGCTATAAATCCCCAAATGAAACACGTTTTCCTTGGGGACATTTAAGTTTTCATTTCCTGATATATCATCTTTCGTGTCTCAGGCTTCTTATAGGAAATCCTGAAGTCATTATTCTGGATAAGAATAAATAAATGTAAGAACTCCAAAGCAATTAGGAAAAAAATAAAAACAAACCCAACCCTGATTAAATTGTTTAGAATATACACAGGCCATCTGATCACAGCAAGATAAAACCTGGTTAAAAATATTGACTACAGATTTTAAATTTTTTTTCCTAATATGTGTTAAGCATTCTTTGTATTTATTGTTTTATCTTTTTATTTGGAGAATTACTGAAGATAAGCAAGGACTGGATGAAACAAGTTTCTGCTGTTTTGAACATAGGCTTGAATACCTTGATGTAAATTTATATAATGGAACTATTATAAAGTGTTAGGGCATCATATAGCTTGAATTTAAAATCAATGTCTTGTTAAGGATTAGAAGGCACTAAGGATGTAATTTCTGATCAGCAAATATGAGTGTGGAAGTATGAAACAATTGACTTTGGAATGGTGGGCAAAACCGGTTTGAAAATCTATTTTGTAGCTTTCCCCAAGTAACTGTCTGCCACTGGCCATCTTTAATTATATGGTTGAAACCATCTTTCCTTGGAAACCTACTTAAGGACTGAAAAGAAACAAGACTGAAGACACTGGCCAGAGATCTCACTGCGAAGTCAGTAGAAGCAGATCTGAGAATTCTCAGAAAGGTTTGACTTGGAAGGCTATGTAGTAATTAAGGTTAGCTTTAGGACTCATTAAGTGGATAATTTACCTTGTTGTAACTCAGGAATTTTGTAAGATGCAAACAGATTCCACTGTGCAATCAATCCTGTTCAAAATATGCATAAAGCTATGAGACAAAAGTAACATAGGATGAAATCCTGAAATCAAAGACAGTAGGCAATTTTCTTATTGATTTCAGTGTAGCTACAATGTTCTGAGAAACTTTATTGCTTTCTGACATATAATAACAACTGACATGCTAAGTAAGTTTCCGTATGTTTCTGTATATTTCTGTATGTTTCACCATGTTGTTTAACAGTACTTCCTTCCTAAAACTGTAAAGCATATAGAGTATATATAATCAAAATATTAATTAAACTGAGTACTGGAGAGGGAGAGTGGAATATCAGCCTCTTGACTTAGGTAAGCCTGAAGTAAAATCAGTTGGAAGAGCTTAACAATATTTGTCCATATCCACAAAAATTAGATTACATTGGTAATTTATTACATTGTATTTCAGTACTGGTTCCTGATCTGTTTTTCTGCTCTAAAAAACAGAGTGTTTCCTAGCATGTTACTGAAAGTAATACAATGACTTTTTTGTTTTGCTGGTTCACTCACATTTTTCTAGCTTGATACATTACAAGACTCTAGAAACTGAATATAAATGTTTATACTTTATCTTTTAAAAATCAACATGTTTACAACGTTAAATCTGTGGATGCATTTAGAATCAGAATCGTTAGGTTGGAAAAGACATTTAATATCATTGAATCCAACTGTTAAACTAACACTGCCAATTCCACTACTAAAACATGTCCCAAAGAGCCACATCTACACATCTTTTAAATACCTCCAGGGATGGTGACTCAAGCACTTCCTTGGGCAGCCTGTTCCAATGCTTGACAACTCTTTCAGTGGAGAAATTTTCCCTAATATCCAATCTAGACCTCCCCTGGTGCAACTTGAAGCCATTTCCTCTCATCCTATCACATACTACTTGCGAGAAGAGACCAACACCCACCTTGCTACAACCTTCTTTCAGGTGGTTGTAGAGATCAAGAAGGTCTCCCCTGGTCTCCTTTTCTCCAGGTTAAACAACCCCAGTTCCCTCAACCACTCCTCATAGGATTTGTGCTCCAGACCCTTCACCAGCTTTGTTGCCCTTCTTTGGACACACTCCAGCACCTCAATGTCTTTCTTGTAGTGAGGGGCCCAAAACTGAACACATCATTCAAGGTGCAGCCTCACCAGTGCTGAGGACAGGGGGATGATCTCTTCCCTAGTGCTGCTGGCCACACTATTTCTGGTACAAGCCAGGATGCTATTGGTCTTCTTGGCCACCTGGGCACACTGCTGTCTCATATTCAGCCGGCTGTCAACCAACACCCCCACGTCCTTTTCCTCCTGGCAGCTTTCCAGCCACTCTCCCCCAAGCCTGTATCACTGCTGGGGGTTGTTGTGACCCAGGTGCAGGACCTGGCACTTAGTCTTGTTGAACCTCATACAGTTGGCCTTGGCCCATCACTCCAGCCTATCCAGATCCCTCTGTAGAACCTTTCTACCCTCAAGGAACAACACTCCCACCCAACTTGGTGTCATCTGCAAGCTTACTGTGGGTGCACTCAATCCCCTTGTCCAGATCACTGATAAAGATATTAAACAGAACTGGCTTCAATACTGAGCCCCGGGGATCACCTCTTGTGACTGGCTGCTGACTGGATTTAACTCCATTCACACAAGTCTTTCAGCCTGGCCATTCAGCTAGTTTTTAACCTAGTGAAGATCATGCCTATCAAAGCCATGAGCAGTCAGTTTCTCCAGGATAATGTTGTGGGAAATGGTGTCAAAGTTTTTACCAAAGTCTAGGTAGACAACATCCACAGCCTTTCTCTCATCCACTAAGCCGGTCACTTTAGTGGAGATCAGGTAGTCAAGCAGGACTTGCCTTTCATAAACCCATGCCGACTGGGCCTGACATCACCTGGTTGTCCTGTATGTGTTGTATGATGGCACTCAAGTGATCTACCCCATAACCTTCCCTGGCACCAAGGTCAGAGTGAGAGGCATGTAGTTCCCTGCATCCTCCTAAGGCCCTTCTTGTAGATGGGCATCACTTTTTCTAACCTCCAGTCAACTGTAACCTTTCCGGTTAGCCAGGAGTGCTGATAAATGATGGAAGGTGGCTTGGTGAGCACTTCTGCCAGCTCCCTCCATACCCTTGTGTGTATCCCACCCGGGCCCATAGACTTGAATGTGTCAAAGTGGTGTAGCAGGTCACTAACCATTTCCCCTTGGATTATGGGGGCTTAGTTCTTCTCCCCCTCCCTGTCTTCCAGATCAGGGGTCTGGGTACCCTGAGAACAACTGGTGTTACCACTAAAGACTGAGGCAAAGAAGGCATTAAGTACTTCAGCCTTTTCCTCTGCCTTTGTCACTATATTTCACCCCACATCCAATAAAGGATGGAGTTTCTCCTTAGCCCTCCTTTTCTTGCTAATGCATTTATACAAAAATTTTTATTGTCTTTTACAGCAGTAGCCAGATTAATTTCTAGTTTCACTTTGACCCTTTTAATTTTCTCCCTGCATAACCTCACAACAGCCTTGTAGGTCTCCTGAGTTCCCTGTCCCTTCTTCCAAAGCTCTTAATTTCAAGGTGTTGACATTAAAAAATTAATTATATTTCAAAGAATTATACAAATCTTACTCTTACTATAAAAAAATGAAAGTAGAGATTCTACTAATGTTTGTATTTTAAGAATACTGACAGCTGTACGTTCTTGTGGCCCATGTAGCAAATTGAAGGATTTGAAAATTTTTGTTTGTTTTTCATTCAGGTTGTTCACTTAGAACACTGTTAGAATACTGCTTAGAATTTCTGTTTTTTTTTGATCCAGCTGAGATCAGTGTAATTAAAACTGTCGATTTGTAAATAGACATATGTCTACATTTGAATCTGCATGCTACACTGAGTTTTAAACATGAATTCTGTAAAGGCTTTGTTCCAACTTCCTTGAACTGACAGGGTCAAATTATGTTTAAGATGTACATCTGGCCCCTGTTGCTGAAAAAGGACATATTGTATTTTACAAGGAGCACCAAAGATCAGCCAAGTGATCTTTTCTGTATTTTACAAATGCGTTTACACAGTGTGCAGCTGCTGTGGTATTCTTCCAAGGTGTTCCCCTTATTTGTGCCTCTGCATCTCCCAGTGTTGCAAACTGAAATTATTCCATTGCTAATTCCAGATTATATCATTATTAAATACCATTTCTTAAGTAGGAGAGCAGGAATGTCTGGGAGTAACATCAGCAGTTCAGTATCCAGGAAACAAATGTAACAATATCTTAAAAGTCATAGATTTCTACTTATTTTTAATCTTCCTGAATAAGTTCTAATACGTTGATTTCTCAAAAGAAAACAAACCCAAACTCAGATATATGCTGTTTGACAAAATTTATCTTCCTGGTATATTACAAATGTACAGAGTAATGCACTTCAGAACTTGAAACAACATAACTTTTCTGAAGTTCAAGACAGAATAGCAGTCTTTTCAGACATGCACTCCAATGACCTTGCATCTAGCTTTCTGTGCTTCTTTCCCTCTTTTGGTTTCTGAAACCCTCAGTACTTGCATGAAGCTATATCAGTACTGAAGACAGGTATACAAAAAATAAATTTAAGAAATGTTGTCCATTTTTAGGCATACAGTGAAAAAGTAAGCTGTAACTCAAGCTAAATTGATACTAGCAACAAAAATAATATTTTTGCTTCAGCTTGTAAAAAAAAATATATATATTATGTTAAATTAATATACAATGAATACATAATTAAATAATATATAATGAGTTAATATCTAATGTTAAGTGTAAATATATTTATTATACTAAATACAATATTCAGTATTATAACTGTAAACAATTGTGATATTTAATGGAGATCTTTTTTCTCTTGAAAACTCACACCATTGATCACAGCAGTAGTTCATTAGCTTCTGCCAGCTTAAATCCTGGCTTCTAGATGGAATCTTGGTTTGTGTACAGCAGAATCTATTGAATTCCATAAAATAAATACCTGTATATTTTTATTTAACACACCTCTATACTATATATATTAACATGTACACACACACACATACATATATGTCTGACTGAAAAAATGTGAAGGAGAAATAATAGCGATGTGTTGTTAGAATGCCAAGGTTAAAAACAAAGTAGAAAAGAAACAAATCATCATCATGAAAGAAAGAGCTCAACAGGATTTAAAGCTATATGGCTAAACAGATCCTGTGGTAAAAAAACTCAGCTGCTGTACCAAGGCATGCTAACTTGATAAATGTAGTATAAAGAACTGGCAATTATGTAAATGACACTACAGGACAGATTTATTAATGTTTTTACATTGTATTAAAATCATGTGAATCACAAAGTCGTCTCAGTTGTTTGAATTTTTTTGCTGTCCAAAGTGACGTAGAAATGCTTCAGGTGAGAGGATGTTCATAGTATTTTTAACAATAAAACTTCTGGATCAACTCTTTCAATGCTCTCATACATTTTAATGCAGCTTGATTTGCTTGAGTGTTTTTTCTGTCCCATCAGCAGTTCTGAATTTTCATGTGACTGTTCAGCAAGTGTTTTCTGCTCTAATGAAGCAGATATAAATATTAGTATAAAAAGGGAGCAGCTCTTCCTTATGTCAGATCTTATTTCATATGCTTTTGACTACAGCACAACCCCTAGATTTCCAGTCAGGTGAACAAAATGTATATGTGCAGTTACTAAAGTAGATGATAACAGCCTGGGACATGGAAGTGGTGCAAAACCATGTGGAGAGTCCCTTTTCCATTCTCTGAGACACTGTGCTCACCTCGTCTCGAAGGTGACCATGTCAGTATTTAGCTGGGGAGAAAGACCTGGGGTTTAACTAAAGGGCAAAACTTACCTATTTTTCTTGTCCCCTCTTCTCTGAATCCATGCTTTGCAGTGACAGAGCTTCAGAGAAGTGCAGAAAAGCCAGTTGTCTGAGACATCATGAGGAACTGAAGGAACAGCATAGCTGTTAACTGATGCCTTTTGAAACATTCATTTCCACCTGGCTAAGGTTAGTACAGCCTTCAGAGTAATGAGATACAAGTGGTTTCAGACAGTTCAGAGAATTTCAGAAAATTTCAGTCAGCCACATCAGTCCCCCCCAGGGCTGGACCTGGGGAAAAAAACAGATTTCTTTGTATTTTCAAAACAAAACAACTACAAAAATATCAAATGGCCCTATTTTACCACACCAAAATATTTATATGAAGTTCCTTATGCTATCATGAGCAGAATTTCATAGCTATTAAGAAGCTCTGGGATAGAGTGACTTAGAAATTAAAGAAGGTATAGAGGGAGGTTTGGGAAACTCTGGATACATTGGGCAAAAGTGAGATAACTCCTAATGGTACAAGCTGAGAAAAATCCAGAGATGTAATATGTTTCACCTCTGTTTATTTCAACGGAGTGAACATTCAGAGGTGTATATTTAGGTAGAGCAAACAAAAAAGCACAAGATCAAGTCCCTAATTTCCATACAAAACACTTTGAGAAATATAAGTAAATATCAATGATACTTTAATGTAGTTGCATTGGTCCAGCTGAGCATAAAGCATGCCCCATATATTGATGACTACCCGAAATAGTCACATCCATGCTCCTGTACAGTTGCATGGACTTTCAATGCAGATCTTCTGTGCTTGCAAGTGATACTGAATCTTTAGGCTGTTAGTCTATTTGGACTCTCTATCTGCTAAGAGATCAGGGCCAGATATCTGCTGTCAGTGTTTCACTGCATCCCCTGAAACTGCACTTTGTCAGAATTTCTGACGTGCAAGTTCTAATAAGACAGTTATACGAGAGGCTGAAATAGAGCTGTAATTTAACAACTAATAATCAATCATTCCTGTGTTAATCATGGACAGTACATACACATGAAAATCCACAGAAGCCATAAAAACCTTATTTGTCTAACAATTACATTCTTTGAACTGTTTAATGCTTATTGTTGCAAAAAAAGTGCTTGTCATACCTGTTTCAGAAGGTGTCAGGGAGGTGAACAAGAGCTGCTTCCCAAATAAGTTTTTTTAGCATATAGGGATAAAGTGGAGGTCAAAAATAGGCATAAGCACAACAAAAAATAGGTAATGTTCACTCATCTTTTTTTCTTGCTTGTTTCAAACTGTTCTGAGAGATTTAATTTCAGAACAGGAAAAGATTCACTTCGGACTAAATGAATCCCTTTTGGCATCTGAATTCAGCAGCTTAAGCACTTCCTATAATTAAGTCCAAAGAAATACTTATTTTAGGCTTAAATAAATCCCCTTGGACCTGTCA